>NC_091121.1:142627032-142927032 GCF_040183065.1 Periplaneta americana | reverse complement strand
ACTGGCACGTTGATTAATAAATATATTATATTTTATTGTGTAGATCTAACTTTATTATCAGGTTAGTCATTAAAATAGTTATTCATGATGCAAGTTCGTAAAGATTTTCTTTTTGGCATGTTTATGAAACGAGTGCCGTTTGACAAATAGAGAAGGGTCAAAAAGTAACTTTACGAATGTGTATCATACAGTTTTTTTCTAAGACCACAAATTTACATTAAATAAATTGTTCTAGTTGGAGAGGTTATAATATCACAATGTCATGGCCGTCTTAATTGAGGACCATTAATAAATAAGTATCCATGGATTGACCGTCTGTTTTATTCATAATCATGACTTCATGGCCATCTAAACCGGTCATAATGAACAAAGTGCTTAGGAAAAGTTGAGTGCTACATCTTGCTGCAATTACATACGTAACTTCAGAATAATAAGCGCTAAAATGTAAATGTGTTAAATTTGTATGATACTTGTCATGAAAGATCGTTGTAATGCATTATTTTCCTAATGAATTCAGTTTCTACATTGAATAGGCTACGCATTTTCTTTGGCAGTGCGTATGTTAATTATACATCATATTAAATATACATGTAAGAAGACATTCTCTATTCTCCATTCACTAAAAAGATTATATCGTTATCCATCTAAATTAAAACAGAAGCTCGTACAGACACTCATTCTGCCTCACTTTGATTATTGCGACGTTTTGTTCAGTGATCTCAGGATTGATTCCTCTCAGAAACTACAGCGTGTTGATAACGCGTGCGTCCGCTTCATTTGTAATGTTCGATACTATGATCATATCTCACCTTCTTTCGAGAAGTTATCATGGCTTAGGTTACATGAGAGGAGAAATTTGCACTCGCTTTCTCTCTTATATCCAATTATGCACACTTCATTCCCCTCTTATTTATTCGCCCGTTTTCATACTCTCTCTCGCTATCATAATATTAATACTCTATCACGCGATAACACGCTAGAAATTCCACTTCACACATCATTTCTGTATTCCTCATCTTTCACTGTTGCTACCTCTCGTCACTGGAATTCTCTGCCGCCTGAAGTCAAGGGCTGACGTAACCTTGAAATCTTTCAAATCCAAGCTAGAAAATTGTATTATGACGAGTTGCCAAACTAACTTACTGTTATGACAAGTATTATATTGCGTGTTCCCAGTATATGATTATGTCTCGTGACGAGAATATTGTACGAAATGGAAATATAAAAATTGGAGATTTTTCCTTCGAAGGGGTGGAAAAATTCAAATATCTTGGAGCAACAGTAACAAATACAAATGACACTCGGGAGGAAATTAAACGCAGAATAAATATGGGAAATGCGTGTTATTATTCGGTTGAGAAGCTTTTACCATCTAGTCTGCTGTCAAAAAATCTGAAAGTTAGAATTTATAAAACAGTTATATTACCGGTTGTTCTGTATGGTTGTGAAACTTGGACTCTCACTCTGAGAGAGGAACATAGGTTAAGGATGTTTGAGAATAAGGTGCATAGGAAAATATTTGGGGCTAAGCGGGATGAAGTTATAGGAGAATGGAGAAAGTTACACAACGCAGAACTGCACGCATTGTATTCTTCGCCTGACATAATTAGGAACATTAAATCCAGACGTTTGAGATGGGCAGGACATGTAGCACGTATGGGCGAATGCAGAAATGCATATAGGGTGTTAGTTGGGAGACCGGAGTGAAAAAGACCTTTGGGGAGGCCGAGACGTAGATGGGAGGATAATATTAAAATGGATTTGAGAGAGGTGGGATATGATGATAGAGACTGGATTAATCTTGCACAGGATAGGGACCGATGGCGGGCTTATGTGAGGGCGGCAATGAACCTTCGGGTTCCTTAAAAGCCATTTGTAAGTAAGTAAATGATATTTAACTTATTTAATCTTTTTGTTTTCATCAGGTTTTGCGATAATGGTATATCTATAATGTGATAACTTGAGCTCTATGTAATCATAATTTTCCTTACTGCGTGTACCTAGAAATATTGTGTTCATTGTATCCTTTGTACTTCACTATTTTATTATTATTATTATTATTATTATTATTATTATTATTATTATCAATATTATCAATATTGTTATTGTCTTATATGTTTATACTTTGTACGTCTCATTTACTTTGACCTACTGTTCACATTTTATTATACATTTTCCTTTCTTTCTATGTGCTATATATTATGTCTGATTTCTACTGACTTGCTGTTAACATTATATAATGATTATCTACTTCAGTTTTTTGTGTAAAATTGTAGTGTACTTTACTTTGTAAAGTTATAGTGTTTTTGGTATCGCAGTTTTACTCCTGGTTGAGTGTTAGAGAAGGCCGCATAGTCTACACTCTGATAGGTTAAATAAACCATTGTTATTATTATTATTATTATTATTATTATTATTATTATTATTATTATTATTATTATTATTAAAATGAATATCAATGCATAAAGTGACATCTTACATGTGTTACGCACTAGTGTTTTAAAGGATAACTTTACTCACTGATAACAGTGGGTAAAATGAAACTTCAAGCATTATCGTAAAAAAATAAGATTTAAAATCAATAATAAAATGTCCAAGTTTATTCGATTGTATGAATGAGAAATATGTAGATTTAATGAATGCAAGGAAATTCAGTAACTAAATCGGGCAAAATGATACATAACGTTTTGCTTAATACTTGTTGGTTTCGGTTTGGACCATAAAACATAGAAAATTGGCGAACTAGTCTTATTGCATGTCTAGTTTGGAATAAGGTCAAATCACCCTTTATATATACTCCATATATTTTTTTTCTGGGGAGGGAAAAATAAAAGTCACGTAATTAAGCTGTAAATCAAGTAAGCGTGCCCCCAGAGTCGTATCTCTATCACGCATCTTCCGTCTGGAAACACATAAATTTGATCCTCAAGAATAGCTTCGTTTTATTGCTGGATGTTTCTTGGCTACTTTCTTCAAGTGCTTGTGCTATATACGTCAGAATTCTAATGTCAACTTCAATAAAATGACTTGAACACAGTTGCTTCTGCTTATTGAGCCTATGCCCTTGACAAAACATGAACCATACTAGCTTGTTCGTCTCTTATTGGTCGCTATCGATCTGAGAAGTTACTACCAACAAAGTCTTAAATCTTATACTGAAAAAAGCAGACATAGTCTTAGTTCGGAAAAAGTACTTTGATTTATGATTAGAAAAGACTTCGCAAAATGTCCTCTTATCGACATAATGCAAAAGTGTATTGTCCACGAAATTGTCAAAATATAGCCTACTTTATTCAAGTATTTTAGCTACCTGTAAATGTTTATAGTGGACATATGTTTATTACAATACCCATTATTACGTGTGTCTCTGTTATTGAGTATATTGAGTATCGTACAGTCAATGAACATAAATTTGTGCAATCCACAAAGTCAAGTAGTACATATAACATAAAAAACAGAGACATAAAGAAACATACAATTGTATGAGAAACACTCAACAACATTAACATTAAAAAACCCATTCAGATCATAAAAGAGTTTGTTCATTAACCAACCAGAGACAAGTATGTTAAAAGACTTCCTTTCCATATTGAAAACATGTGTCGGAAATTTATTTGCAATTTTTAAAGACATAATAAAATAATTATTCATTGTTTTGGTTAGCCTACATTTAGGTATATCAAAATGGTCACAGTTTCTGGTGTTGTATAGGTGAACATCATTCCTATGTGTCAACATTCGTGAATTATCTTTGACAAAATTTAGGGCTTGATAAATATACAGTGATGTTACAGTCATTATTTTTTCATTCACAAATAACGGTCTGCAGTGATGAATTTGTTATAATTCTAATAGCTCTTTTTTCTAACATAAGAACCTTATTAATATGAGTACTATTGCCCCATAAAACTAGTCTGTAAGAAAGTGTATTATGAAAATAAGAAACATAGACGGCTTTAATGTAATTCTTCAGAACATACATTTTTAAATTTGGCAGAAGAAATATTACTCTAGACAATTTTTTACAAATAAAATCAACATTGTCTGCCCAGGTAATTATGTTGTCCACAGTAATACAAAGAAGTTTGAAGTTGTTATTTTCCATGACTGTACTACAAAATAACAGAGATGCAGTTTCACTTTCATTTAAAAGAAATTTATTGGAACTAAACCATTTCTTAGCTTCATTAAAAACTGAATTAGTAAGAGTTTTCAATTCATTAATATCAATATGACTTGTCAAAAAAGTGGCATCATTTGGGAATATTACTGAATAAGCAGATACAATGCAATCAGATCATTAACCATTATTACAAACAGAATAGAACCCTTGAAGTAAACCATATTTTGCATTCATGAGCTTAGATTTATTCCCATCAACGAAGACACACTGCTGATGGTTACTAAAATAAGATACAAATAATTTCGATTCATTCCCTCTTAAACCATAATATTGTTAGAGCTCTCAACATTGTCGTCATCGTAATTATCATCATCATCATCATTAATTACATTAATAGTACTACCACAGCATCAGAAACATTAATTTTATTAATACCGTTGTTATTAAGCCGCCTTGGCTGCTCAGTTGGTATAGCGCTACCTTACGACGACCGTAGTCCAGGATTCAAATCTCGACGATGACGGAGTTTTATTTGTGGTGGACAAGCCAAGGTTGTCGAGAGTTTCTCTGAGTTATCCCGTTTATTTTCTTGTCATTCCATAAACACTGCCCAGAATTTCCCTTTCATTACCATTTCTGTCTGGAAAAATAGGACACTACTTTTGTTTGGATGGCGCCGAATTGATCGTCCGCCATTATTAGTATTCCTCACGGCTTTTAGAAAGATTAGTAGATGTCAGTAGTGGTGGATTATAGAGCATTCATAGATCTACGTCAGAGTTACCTGTGTACTCCGGATTCGTCGTTGCCTGACAAGGATACGTGGTCTCATGTGTGATATGTGAGGTATGGAAGAACTTCACCAGTGTTATAGCATAAGTATTTTATGGGTGGATAGGAATGTGCAGTGTAGCGGATGGTGAGGCCGGCTTAGCCGCGCAGAACAATTGGCACGCAACACATTTCATCATGTGTTTATTGTTTACTGTTAATAAAATAACATGTACAAAAATACAATCGTAGTTCTTCCCTGAAGGGGTGAAAACTCGTGCTCAGGGAGATATCTAAACACAAAGATAAACACAAACAGAGATAATTATTTGACACAACAAACTGGGTCAAGAAAAAAAATTACAGGAATAAATTAACTTTAAAAATATAATTTCAATTTTAACAATTTAAATCATACAAATACATATACATATTAAATCAATATATTATATTCTTTAAAAATTAAATTCCTAACGCTATTTTTTTAATTTCTGATACTAAAATTTTCCAAATTTGGTCATTTATCAATTATTTTATTATAGGGTAAACTAGGGTCTGTTGGACAGTCGGGCATGTTGGACACTCTGTACTTTAACGTGTTACCTCGTCACTTTTGGCCACCACGTTCTGCTAGAAGTCAATGACGGAAGTAGCCCTACTCATGGCTACTTCCGTCATTGACTTCTAGCAGAACGTGGTGGCCAAAAGTGACGAGGTAACACGTTAAAGTGTCCAACATACCCTACTGTCCAACACACCCTAGTTTACCCTATAATCTTGGACCAAAGTAAGTACCATTGCTAAGAGCTGTGCTTGTGAAACACTTTGGTTCCTCTAGTCGTATAAAACCGGATCTTTTAGTTTCATATTTATGACGACACAATTTGAATTTATTAAGATTTTTATGTATAAAGATTAATAAGGCAATATAATAATTTATCTGTTTAATTTTCAAAACATTAAATCAGTGAACAAAAGCTCGGATGAGTAATTAATTGGTTTATTAAGGCATATTTTAATTATTCTTTTCTGAATAAGTATTAATTGAGTGAGATTAGAAATACATGCATGTCCCCACCCTAAAATTCCATACTGGAGAATGGATTGAAATAAAGCTAAATAAATGAGACGTAAAATATTAATTGGTAAATATGACCGAAGTATAACAAAGATATAAATTGTTTTACGCAATATATTGCATAAATATGCTATATGTTTATTCCATCGTAAGTGTTGGTCGATTGTAATGCCTAAATACTTAACTTCTGAGGATTCGGTTAATATGGGACATTCACAATTTTGAGAAGAACAATCTGAATGATGAATTTTGAGCGTAAAAAAAGATTGAGGAGATTGAAGACCACTGGACCTTAGTGAAAATGGAACAACAGTTGTGCAGAATGTTTTTGGACTGGAGTGTTTAAAATAGCAAACGAATGCACCGTAGTGGCGTTAGGTCTACTTTCACGAGTAACTGAAAGTATTTAACATGAAACAGAATGTACACCAGTGGCCGGAATCACGTACTGAGAATCGGTGGCGCGACGCTGCGGCCAATCAGGCCATATATATGAGTCACGTGTTATTGTTTATTGTAGGATTATTCTAACAGCAAAAAGATTATAGGCCCAGATGATATAAGGGGAAGGCGGAGATTGTTGGTGAAATGATATAGATGGAAATGGGAGTAACCGGACAAAAACCCTCTGCAACGTCTGTCCACAAAAAATTCTATCACGACCAGGCCGGGGCAACCGGCAACCTGAATGGAAGACTAGCGTCGCTAGTGTTTAAGCCACAGTCTGTTGATTTAATACTGCTACCCCAGTGTCCTCGGACATTTGCCTAAGTTCATGTCTAAGTTTTTCCACCCGATTTACATATCAGGCAGACACGCAGTGGAACTTCGTGACCTGAGGTGATCAAGACATCTAATCTTCGTTTAAGAAAGCCCAGGAAATCATTCTGACAAGCGACAAATGTTCCTCCTTAGTCGAGATATAAATCAGCTACAGTGACCGGTGCATGAAACTGATCAACTCGTAAGAACCGACTTGCAATAGTGAAATATGCATAATGCTTTTTATTCACAACCATATATTTGTATGTTATGTTTTAACCCCACAATATTTTTGTGACCACACGTAGGCACCAATACTCTGAAATGTAGTTTAAATAACAGTAAAGTATGGGGCAATAAACAATACCATGCCATTTTCTAGTTTCATATGCTGGTATAAATATTATTCTAATGATAACCGGGTCGCTACGCTAAATTCATGTGATATGTGCGTCTCACATGTGCGCAGTACAAAGCACAAATATGTTTAGGATCTATATTTAACAGTAAATATAGACTTTTAATGCATCACTGCAATGTATTGAATCAGTGAAAACCAATCAATTCATTATTCTTTCACAGAGGTTTGCTATACTTACCCACTAAATATCGGATACTAATATCGAGCGTTATGACACTCCTCCTAGGCAAGAATGTTTGCATAATAGCAATATTAGTCTAATACTGTAGTATATTAACCTACACTTTGGTAATTTTAACAACTGAAAACTTTATAGTAATAATAACTACGTAAATCGAATGTCCAATTCTTTTACTGTATTCTTAATTAGACAGTAAACATCGCTCTAATGTAAACTTTATGTTAAGCGGTAACGACATGATTGCCCATTATTAGTCGATATATTAATTCTGTAGCAGGAGCAAATACACATATTATACCACAGAAAGCATGCAAACATTGCAGTTGACATGTTTAATCAATTGAAGTTCAGAGGTCGGGGGGGATAGTCCTGTAGAACTGTCGACTACAATCTGATTAAAAATTTCAGTAAAAATTGTGGATATGTAAAAGGCAGTAAACAGATCAAAATTTTTAATAGAAACATTGTACCAGTTATGCATCTACGTCTCTAGACTAAATATCAGTTGTAGGCAGGGTTGCCAGATGTCCCAACTTAGCGGGACATGTCCCGATTTTTCATATAAAAATCTCGAGTCCCGCTTCGATTGGAGGCGGAACGCAAAAAGTCCCTCCTTCAGAAAATTAATATCACTTATATTATTTTATGGTTACTTAGTAACTATTTTCTTCTACGCCTAAACAATTAGATCTACATTACATTTAAAATAATTTTTTTAACATTAGAAAAAACGAATATTTTGGCAAGTGTAAGGTTTGTAGTAGCGAATTCAGTAGTGAATATGATATTTCTAAACATTTAAAAAGAGACGTTCATCAGAAATGTGTGGTACAGACAATGGAAAAGAGCTTGTTGAAAATGCTGAAGTCCAGTGATAAATATGTATATAAACTCTTTAAATGTATCTTACTGTATAATGATGGGTTTTGAGCAGTGGTATGCTAAGGCACAAAATAAAATGTGAATTTAGATATCAATAAATTTAATGTGGTTGTAATCAATTAACAAACATTGAAAATTAAATATTTTGTCACACATGACCCATGTTTTGAAATTTGTGCTTTACTGTCAATAATAAATAGCTAGGAAAAACTATGATACAAAACTCCTAATACCATTAAGTTAATAATTTTGCATAACATATTATTGCCACAAGCCCTTCAGAAAGACGCCAGAGAAACGTGATGTAACTTACTGCCAGATAAATATTGCTTTGTACTTGAAAATCTGTACCTACAATTTGACTTTTATTAAAATTGCAATTTTCAGATTCATATTAGTCATATTAGTATTTTCTTTAAAGACAAAAGTAAGTGCTGTATTATATGATGGAAAAAAGATGTCTTTCTTTGGTATATATTAATCTGGCAACCCTGGTTGTAGGATAAGTGAAAACATTAACGCCATGCAGGTTATAACGTCATCTAATATTGTATAATTAGTTACGTGAAAAATCTACGTTGGCAGCCCTAGTCAGAGAAGTGTGGTGTTTAAGAAACACCTGGGACCAACAATGAAACGGATTTGTCTTTAGTGCGAGTTTAAGAACCTTCAAGTGAAGAAGTTCGCTCTTGAACTGATGGTCCAGTGACGTGATTATTATATTCTGCATAAAGTAAGTACAAGTAATTGAATTTTAAATATAGTGAATGATAAAATGTTATGAGAAATTCGTTTATATGTGTTCTTAAGTTTAGTGAAGTGGTGTGTTTTAAAATTTATAATATTACTAGTGGCTTGTGCAGCAAATTCTGCAAACTAAGTTCATTAGACGTTCAAATAAAAATTTTTCATATTTATTTTCAATGAATGCCAGACATTTTGAAAGTTATTTCCTTCCATAGTAATGATGTATATTCCCTCTGAATGTTTCTTTATGCCAAATACTTTTTCTTGAACCTCTTCACCTTCAATGTTTTAGTTCTAACGCGAAAACGCAAGTAACAATATCAGCACGATCAGTGGTTTTTTCATGTGGGAGTAAAGCAATAGCTGTTTTAAGTCATTGTGGTTTGTAGGTGAAAGTTAAAAAAAGTCGGGTTTGCTATGCTTTCGAATAATAGACATAACATCTTGGTATAGCTGCTGGATGTAGAGCTTGAAATGTAGAGGGTAAAGTCATTTTATCCTGCTAAGAGATCTTGCTGAAATGATTGGGAGACTACAAAATTTTTATCTTTCCTTAGGAACTGTAATTTTTGCGCTCTCTCGAGCCAATGCTGAAGAGAATGAAGCATATAAATATCTACACCACATCACTCTTAAGTATTTGAAAAGACCCAGCCCCACTTGATTAATAATTATAAAAATATTTGATTTTTAATAATATTATTATCTTACGTAAAGTTTGTAGTTTGTAGTAAAATAGCCGCCACTCAGTAAATTACAGAAATGAAGATCTAATTTAAGATATTCTCTACAGCTACGTATATTACCCCAAACATTTCACTTTCATATCATCAATATAGCATTAATATGTATAATTAATGAAAAATAGTCACATCATGGCAGTAACTATAATAATATTTCGTTTATAATAGTAATAATGTCATCAAACCATCTCAAGTTTCGTAGATTTTAATGTCCAATATACAGCTGTACTCAGAAAATTACACACCGCAGAATCAGACCTGTAAATTATTTTAGTAAGTCTTAAATATTTAATAACCAATTGAATTTGAGCTGTAAATATGTCAGCAATCCTGCAGGTCATGGCCTTCGTGTAATAGCCTATTGTTTATTGTAGTGTGTGTTTTGTTTTATTCTAAAATGTGCTAAAATGCAATTAGTTCTCAAAACTGACGACAGATGGATTTTGGAAAATAGGAAAATGATGTAGGAAAACTGACATTTCACTGAAAACTACTATTTTTCTGAAAAAGTTTGGGTTCCAAGCTTCAAAATGAGGGGTCATTTATTAAAATCCGTTCAGCAGTTTTCCCGTAATTTCCATTACCAGTTCAAATTAATATATATATATATATATATATATATATATATATATATATATATATATATATTACGGTAATTATTCGTTTAAAATAGAATTTGCGACTGTAGGTAATAACGCCATGCCGCTGAGAGTATAAACTTTGATTTAGTATGTAATAATAGCAGTTAGTTTAATCGTCTCTAAATTAAGGATAATCGATCGGGGTTGGTTACCACGAAACCGCGACATGAGCAGCACAAAGAAAACTGGACTCTTCACTATGTGAAGACTGTTGTACACCACTAAATGACAGTGAACGTGATTGAATTTTTTTTAAGTTATGTGGTAATGAGTATTGAGACTTTTTTGTCGTACCTAATCATTTGTAGTTATTTAATTCTCTAACATAATCATACGTTTGTCACGTTTGCTTATAAACATGTTTCTTTATTCTAAAAGCATAAGTGGCGTTATTATTTGCACTGCAGGTAACAGCGTCAGTATGCGATATACTTTTACTTATATTTTTGTAAAACCTTGTCACAATTACAACTTTTGAAACGTACATAGGAATTCTACTATAAATTAATGATTAATATCTAAAATATCAATATTATTGTCCACATTTCTGGTCAGTTGTAACCCTTTTTTTAATTGATGGCGTTAGTACCTTCACTTAGCCTAATATTGAGACATTTAGTTCCTAGACGAGAAAGGAAGGAAGAAAGGAACAGAATAGTAACATTTTCATTCTAGCATAAAAAATTCCTTCTTCCAATATAATATTTAATCTTCCTCAACTTGGTGAGGTAGCCAAAGACAAAGAATGTTACACAGTAACATTTAAGATGACATTACAAATGTCTTACAAGAAATATGTTAACAATAAACTGAAATTTGCAGTAGATAATATTTCACGTAATGAAAATTTGCAGTAAAAAAATACAGATAAAAAGAATAAAAATGAGAAAATTTCCTTAAATTGGCAAAACTTCATTTCTCACACTAGTTTATTAAACCGTGTCTGACTGTAAAGAAAACAATTATCGCAATGTTCATATTTTATATGGGTTTCCATTTGCCATCATCTACAATTACCAATGTTTCTTTATTTCCATTGAAAGGTTCGATTGCATTGTAATTTTTTTCTCTTTCTTGCATTGGTTTTTTATACTCGTAACAAATTATTCATGTAATATGTACTATTCAAAATTTTGTTTTTGTAAATAGTATACTTTGTCTTCTAGGGAAATTATTTGATAATAATAAAGTATTGTGAAATTGTAATTTTCCTACCAATTTTTTTCTATTGTTCTAGTCCTGCAGTGTGTGCGTGAGTTCAGTAGAGTTGTGGGTCTAGGCACAATAAGCCTCAGGCTGCGGTGCCGAAATTAATAGTCGGATTCCGGCCACTTAGGCATTCGTAATGAGTGCACCTCTACACAATCATAGTGTGTTGGAGATTGTACCTCTGTCACACATGTGACACAGTGCATGAGGGTTGGCTACTAAAGGGAAACTAAGAGGTGGAACTTAAACTGAGAGGATTCAATCCGGCATCGGAACTGGAATCTAGTGTGGCTTAGTGGTTAAAGCGTCAGCACGTAGAGGTGAAAACTCGGATTCGAGTCCTGGTGCCAGAGAGAATTTTTCTCCGCTCCACCCATTCTTCTTTGTAAACATAATTGTCAAAAAGATATTTTCACGTTTTGTAATTAAATTGTAACTAATTACATTAATTACAGCGAAAAAGTTAAAAATTAGGGTTGAGCCCTTTTACCTAAACACCATAGATATGTTGATTATAATATATTGTTTTAATTGGAAATGTATTGGATGAATCGATATATTCCTCCAAGAGGTATTAATATCTATCGTTCGTGTTTTATTTGACACCCTACTCTTTCGGCAGTTACTGGAAAACATTTCCTAGAAATAATGGAAGGGTGCCGCTTCTCATTATTAGAGCGAATCGTTCATGAATGTTTAATAAAGAGTCTTCTAATTCTTGTAATATCTTCAAGTCTGTTTACAGATGTAGTTGCCTTTTAAATGGGATACATTTCAACTTTAGTAATGAGCAGAATTAAAAAACAAGTGAATTTATTTCGAATCAAATATTTTTCGTTTTACTTCTTCTTTCTATATTTGAAGAGTTGGATTCCAAAGTGTCTTAAGTATTTTTTTTTTTTTAAGATTTTAACTGATGGTAGCATCAGAATTATTATTTCACATTCTATCAAAGAGATATAAACATCTATAGTCTATAATGCTGAACATTATTCATTACATGCAGCGAAAAATATTAGACATATTCCAAACTGTCCTAAGTATTCTGTTTATTTCTTCCAAACTAACCTAAGTCGGCATGCATGCGCTACATGCAGAATAGACTAAACACAAAACTAATATCACTGACGCTGTTGGATATAGGCTTACCAACCGTCCCGTATTTCCCGGGACAGTCCCGATTTCGACCATTGCGTCTCGTGTCACGAAATAATTCGCACACGCATCAAAATGTCCCGATTTTATGACATATTACCCAAGGCCGGGCATGAGAGCGGCTCAATCTAGTCGGCCAGAGCTGCTCTCGTTCGGAAAGGCACTTCAATTCCAAGCCAGAGCAGAGCGCTCACGCAGTGGCGGACTCACATTATAGCTACCTTCCCTGCATTAATGTAACAAGAGCCACGGTTGTTCTAGTCATTCAGTCTGTCAGTACATAATAGTTTATAAGGATATTATATCAATCCATTGTACATTACAGAATTTATAACACTCTTACTAATTTAATGGAATAAACTTCGCTCTAGCACACACAAATCTTTAGGCTTATTTACATAACCCATACGCACATACTGCAACCTCCTCACCACGGTTCTACGAGACAGGCATATGGCTTCCACTTCCCCTACTTGCTGTGAACAGAGTTCATTTGCCATTATAATTAAACATCGCTTGATGAATTCACCTTCGTTGAATGTTTTCAATTCCTTTGCAATTTCGTGGCAAATTTTGTAGCTAATTCTCATAGCCGATTCACTAAGTGCATTATTGTCACCCTGTTAATATATAATATAATATAATATAATATAATATAATATAATATAATATAATATAATATAATATATAATATAATATAATATAATATAATATAATATAATATAATATAATATAATATAATATAATATAATATAATGTAATATAACATAATATAAAATAATGTGATGCGATGCGAGATATGATATGATATGATATGATATGATATGATATGATATGATATGATATATGATATGATATGATATGATATGATATGATATGATATGATATGATATGATATGATATGATATGACCATAAATTAATACAACTTAAAGAAAATGTTTCTTAGGTACATTCTATTAGAATATCTATTCGATATTTTTATTGCATTATAAGTTATTATAGTACATTTAGTAATATATAATTTTAAATTATACAAATATTATGATATATCATAGTATAGTATATTACAGTGCATGATGTATAATATGATATATTATATATCATAATACTTGTATAATTTAAAATTATATATTACTAAATGTATAATAACTTATAATGCAATGTAAATATCAAATAGATACTCTAATATAATGTACCTCAGAAACATTTTTCTTTAAGTTGTATTAATTTATGGAGTTCTTTACTAACATATTTGTCATATTCAGTAGCATGTTGTAAAGAATAATGTCGTTGAATATTGAACTTCTTAATCAGTTGGAGTGTTTTATGCCAAATTAAACACTTTGCTAATCCACTACTCTCTACGGAAAAGAACTCCTCCTCCCATGATACATTAAAAGCATTGGGAGTAGCGGGACGCTTTAGTGTATGAGCGGAAGCTCCGTCTTCAAAGTTCGCCATCATACTGCAGAGTCACCACTGCACCAACACTGAATGACGTACAGTATGCATACGTCACACCGCTCGCGAGATCCGCTCTTTAAAGCACAAAGCGCTCATTTCTCAAAATCACGTAATGTGTCCAGCCCTGTATTAGACAAAACTGATTTTCGTTCCTATCATATT
Source organism: Periplaneta americana (assembly GCF_040183065.1). Lineage (NCBI taxonomy): Eukaryota > Metazoa > Arthropoda > Insecta > Blattodea > Blattidae > Periplaneta > Periplaneta americana. The sequence continues at coordinate 142,912,692 of NC_091121.1, read as the reverse complement.
TTTGGATTTAGTCTGAATTGGAAGGTATTTCCGCACAGTCTCATACAGACATGCTTCCAATATGTGACGACCTGAAGAAATAGCTCTAGTACCCATGTTCAAGACAGAAAATTTAATTCTCGTTGATGTGTCAAGAGAGTGACGGGTGCAGTGATCATAATACACAATTTAGGGCAGGCTTGACCACAGCCTAAAGGATACTTAATGAATCATCTATTGTCAGTGATCATCTTATGCACTTTGACTTTAGTTTGGCGCCATTCAGTATTACGTATTTCCACTTTCTTCCACTTGATGCGGCATTCATTGGTTTCGGAAAAAAAATTATACGACACTTCTACGATAGATATAGACACCGAGGACAACACAGACTTGTAAAATACCGTAGCTCCTCAAGTGTGATAACCTCTGATAGCTCTGGTGATAAATCACGTAAACGTCTCTGTGTTTTTCGAGAAGAGTGGCTCAAATATTTTGTATAGGCAGGTTAGGTTAGTTGGTGTTCAGGTTACGTTAAATTAGGTTAGTAATTACATCAATATGATGCGTTTCTACTTTCCAGCAAGTTAATATTTCTTTTATAAGGAATTTATACTGTTTTTCAACTTGATTTGTGGTGATTTTGGTAAGTTTTTGTAATATTTTTACCTATGAATCGTGGTGGTTCTGTTAATGTATGGATTCATAGGTGGAAATAATTAGTGCAATAAAATTGTCAGTAGCATTCGTGTCCCTTAATTTTATCACAGTCTAGTATATAGTCACGAAGCTCAATACGTAGCAAATATGCATCCATGGATAGTTGCTGATCACTGGGATCGCTAATATCGCCTCATTACAGACAATGTGAAATAGTACCTGCACAGTCTATTGTTCCTAGCACCCTTACAACTCTAGCTTCGTGACTGTATATATTAGACTGTGGTTTTACTTACAAAAATTGGCAAGTCTAGTTGGATAGGAGGCATATGATATTCCTAAAATGTGAATGAAATTAATATTGAAGAATGCAGTGATGTTTTGCAGTCTGGAAGAAGATGTGTAAGAGAATAAAACTAGTGTACAAATCGCCTTAAGTAGGCTATGCGAGAACTAGTTCAGTTTCAGACGCAAGAGAAAAATCTATCATAACCTGTTGTCGTTAAGAAACACATGGTTGTAATGACAGTAATTTGACAAATGATGATGTAAATTATTTTTCAAATAAATCTACAGTTACAAAACAGTGTCTGGAATGGCTTGTTTTTATTGTTTGCGTTAAATGTTCTTATCGACCACCAAAATTGGACAAATAGAATGAATGCTTTCTGAGCGTGTTTTATAAATCAAGGTGACAGTAGATCAGAAAGATGGGACAGCAGACAAACTACAAAGGATATTCACATCTCAGATTCAATCATTGCGCTTATTTCGAAACTTAAATGGCGGGACAACCATTATGCCAGGGAAAAATAGTGCAACAAGCTATCTTCCTTCCCCAGTTTCAGTGTTACGAAGCTGTGGCTTATGTGGAAAGGTGCCAGGAATGGTTTTTTTTGGGGGGGTTGGTTATTTAACTAGTTGGTTATTTATCGTCGATAATATTGGTGATAACGAGATGGTATTTGGCGAGATAAGGCCGGGGATTTGTCAAAGATTACCTGACATTCGCCTTACAGTTGGGGAAAACCTTGGAAAAACCCAACCCAAGAGGGCAATTAGCTCAAGAGAGTATCGAACCCAAGCCCGAGCGCAAGTCGAAATCGACAAGCAAACGTCTCAATCGTCTCAATTGACTGAGGTATGCCGGTGATCGGAAGAAATGGTTGAATGGTGAAGGATATTAAATTTGATCCTTCTCAGAAGTTCTAAAACTTTTTTATTTAAGTTTCAATTTATCCTTTGCCAGCCCATATAATATCCTGTGTATAAGTTTATTTTCCAGACTCTCCAAGTCTTGGCTGAGGTCTGTTTGAAAAACATGAAGTTCATTAAAACTGTTTAACAAGCAGGGTGAATCCAAATATATCAGAAAAGTGTCAAAAGAAATCCTAATACATAATGAAATAAAATATGCAGGCACTAGGAGTATCAAATTCGTTATATGAGTTTTTGTCCTTTTTCTCATAACATTTATTTTGATTTAGACCAGTTTGGAATCTGCCTCTTCACTTGTAGTTGCAACTAACAATTTAATCAATAATAGTGTCCTTCGTTATATAATATTCCCTAGTAGGGCCTATGCTTGGAAAAATTCGTTTTTGTACCACCAATTCGAGCTGGTGCATTTCTTATGATATGAGCAGAGATTCGAAATGTCAGTGGAGAATCTTTGTATTTCAACTTACATAGTTAAGGCTGGTTCACAATAAACCGGGAACGGAAACGGCAACGAGAACAAGAACGGAAATATTGTTAAAATAAATGTATTTAAACGTGACTATTCACAATTAACGAGAAGTTTGCCCAACTCCGGGAACGGGAACATGAAAATTAATTGTGAATGCTCACATTTAAATACATTTATTTTAAAAATAGTTCCGTTCTCGTTCTCGTTGTCGTTTCCGTTCCAGGTTTGTTGTGGACCAGTCTTTACCTGGACTTATGCTAGGTTGATCCATCTGTCATTGCTATTGTCAAAAGGTGATGTAAAATAGTTACCGTCGCTATTGCTTCTAACAGTTTCAGTCTTATCTTTATCATAGTTTTTCGCTATTATCTTTTCCCATGAAGCATCATCTTGTAAACACTGATTTGCAGTCGGTACCTTAGAACTTGTTACCACATACATTTACAACGATCCCAAGGTCATCAAACGATAATATGTTTGAAAATAAATACAATGTATTATATTCTGACAATTATGAACCATTTTAAAAATAAAGCACATCTGTCTTGTATTTTCACAGGACTGGTTGGAATAATAATAATAATAATAATAATAATAATAATAATAATAATAATAATAATAATAATAATGATAATTATACTATCACTAATAATCCGAGTCACGACAGTCCCCGAAGGACCATGACCGACCAGCCGACTGCTGGTCTCACGTCCAGATACCAAAGCAGAGGTAGACGATCATCCAACCAGAATGGAGGTACCGTGTAGTTAGCACGATGATCCCCCCCCCAGCCGTTATAGCTGTCTTTCGTAACCGGATTTCGCTACCTATCGCAGTTCGCAATGTGCATCACGATGCTGAGTGCACACTGGTCCTATACACTGGCCAAAATTTCATGAGAAAATTTCTTCTCCCATGAGGACTCGAACCAGCGAACATTCCGTAAAGCGAGTCCTAGGCAGGATGCCTTAGACTACCACGGGACGGTGCGGGACAATATTAAAAATAATAATAATAATAATAATAATAATAATAATAATAATAATACTTACTTTATGGATTTAAGGAACCGAAAGTTCATTGCCGCCCTCACATAGGCCCGCTATCCGTCCCTATCCTATGCAAGATTAATCCAGTCCCCACCATCATATCCCACCTCCCTCAAATCCATTTTTATATCATCTTCCCATCTACGTATTGGTCTCCCCAAAAGTCTTTTTCCCTCCGACCTCCCAACTAACATTCTATGTGCAATTCTAGTTACGCCCATACGTGCTACATGCCCTGCCCATCTCACACGTCTGGATTTAATATGCCTAATTATGTCAGGTGAAGAATAAAATGCGTGCAGTTCTGCGTTGTGTAACTTTCTCCATTTTCCTGTAACTTCACCCTCTTAGCCCAAGATATTTTCCTAAGAACCTTATTCCCAAAAATCCTTAATCTCTGTTCCTCTCTCAAAGTGAGAGTCCAAGGTTCATAACAATACAAACAACCGGTAGTATAACTCTTTTATAAATACTTAGGGCCTTCTTTCAGATTTTTTGACAGCAGACTAGTAACAAAAGCTTCTCAACCGAATAATAAGACGCATTTCCCATTTATTCTGCGTTTAATTTCCTCCTGAGTATCATATTCCAATATATTTGAATTTTTCCACCTCTTCAATAGATAAATTTCCTGCTTTTATATTCCCATTTCGTAGAATATTCTGGTCACGAGACATAGATATATACTTTGTCTTTTCGGGATTTACTTCCAAACCTATCTCTTTACTTGCTTGAAGTAAAATTCTTGATTTTTTCCCTAATAGTTTGTAGATTTTCTCCTAACATAGTCACGTCATCCGCATAAACAAGGAGCTGTGGCGTCATGGTGTAAGACATCCTGCCTAGGACTCGCGTTACAGAATGCGGGCTGCTTTGAGTCCTTATGGGGAAAGAAATTTTGTCATAAAACTTCGGGCAGTGTATGGGACCGGTGCCCACCAGCATCGTGATGCATTTGGGTAGCTATAATAGGTAGAGAACACCGGTTACGTAAGCCAGCTATAACGGCTGGGAGGATCATAGTGCTAACCACACGATACCTCCATTCTGGTTGGATGATCGTCCACCTCTACTTCGGTATGTCAACGTGAGTTCAGCAGCCGGCTGGGCGGTCTGGGTCCTTAAAAGGATGTAGCGCTATGGATTAATAATAGTAATAATAATAATAATAATAATAATAATAATAATAATAATAGTAACTCATAAATAATATTTTTAAACCTACAAAATTTTGAAGGCGTACTAGAGTAAAAATTTATAACTCCTTCGGCATTTCTAATGTTATTGGATGCCAGTGAGATATGGACTCTAAAAACATCTGATAAATCAAGAATTAGAGCGGTTGAAATGAAGTTCATCAGAAAAACTGCGCAATATATTTTTTTAGATTGAAATACTAATAAGTAAATTTTAAATTAACTAAAAGTTACATCTGTGCTGGGTAAAACACAAAAATAACTGGTTTGAACACATCCAACGGATGCCACGAAAATAATGAAACATTATCTATCTTGGGAAACAAGACGTCCATTGAATAACTTCGAGGGAAAAATTTTTACGGCGCCGGGTATCGAACGCGGGACCTTTGGTTAAACGTACCAACGCTCTACCAACTGAGCTACCCCGGGAACTTTACTAGACATCGAACCAATTTTTTTCTCTATATCCACAGACCTCAAAGTGGGGTGACAACCATCAAGCAACCAACATTGAGTGCACACTAACTCTGTGTGACTTAAATTGTGGTTTTCTGTTAACGAACAGTGACGTATAATATGCAAATTAAGCTTTCAGGTATAACTCCCTGTTATACCTGAAAGCTTGATTTACAAGACGTCCATTAAAACGACTACTGGACAACTGAGATCGGAACGGATCACCCATTTAGTCCAAATCCATGAAAAGTGTTATAATGATGATGATGATGATGATGATGATGATGATGATGATAGTAATATATATAAATGAATTATCCTCCATACATGAATCATTTTGTTGTGGAAGTCGTAGGAAATGTCAGAACAGAGCTTCTTAGATTTTAAGGCCCTGCATATGAATTTAAAGGGGATGTATTACATACAATTGCAGTAAGAAAGAGAAATTAGTTTTGAGAATCTGAGCCCAACCCTTCATGGAACATTGATAAAGACCTGTTCTGCACATGAATATCAGAGTAATATGTGTATTATTAAACTTCTGAAATCATTAATTACTCTTCTGCTCAATATTCTTGTTCAGCTTCTTGCTACACAGTGCCTGACCTGACATATACTAGCATGAACTAAGCCAATATCTATACAATTCTGTACAAAATAATAAGTAAGAACAAAGTCATGAAGTATGAAAATTAAAATAAGTCACTTCCCTGCCAGAAACGGAACGTATGTAGCTGTAAATGGCAATTCTTCAGTCATTATGGGAGAACATAAAGTTACAGATCTGAGTGATAACTAGGCTTGTGACATTGGAGCATGTGTACAGTGAAAGAAAGCCAAATCGCTCCAGGATATAGGCCTACACAGAGTATGCACACAGTCTACTATATACAGTTGCGAAGCTCAATATGTATTAAAAATGCAAACATGGGTAGTTGCCCACCACTAGGATCGCTACTGTCGCCTCATAATCGCAGATCTCTCTCCTAGTAGACGACAAAATATGTTACACTTTCGTTGTGTTCTTTTAGAAAAATTAACACCTTCTTTCCATTAGTGAAATATTAAATGCATAAAGTTAATTTATTATTTTAATGAAGTATATTAAATTCCACCATAAACTCAAGATACCTGCAAGAAATAGGTTAATATTATTTTTGTTTGTGCAAAACGAACTGAAATTTATTATAATCGCTTCACTCATTCAAGATTATAGCGATAATTAACTATGAAACCAATAAATATTAATTTGCATTTCCCTTTACAACAATAATAATGAAAATATGAATTAATGGAGTAACTTACGTGTACCGGCACTTGTAGTATAGGCTTACGTAGTTAACAAAGTGGGATGAGGTTAAGCAATAATAATCACACCAGAATTGGAAATAAAACGTGATCAATAAATTTTATTGTAACAGACTTTTTCTATGTCTCTAGTAAAGTAACAAATAAAAATAACAACAAAATTAACAGCTATAATTAAAAAGATATCCTTTGAAAAAAAAGTAGGCCTAAGCAATAATAATCCCACCAGAATTGAAAATAAAACGTGATCAATAAATTTCATTAAAACAAACTTAATTTTTCTACGTCTCTAGTAAAATATTATTATTCCAATTATTGTATTTTAGCCATTAACATTTTCATTACAACCAATAACGAACATTTCACAAGCATCAATGTGAAATTCACAACGAGCTAGCACTCGATGGAAATACGACACAGTCCAAAGTCGACCGTGGACAGTCTGTTGTTTCTAGTTGCTAACCGCTTGGAGCGCTTTATCACGAGATTTGCAAAAAAATCACCTCAAGCTTCGCGACTGTATATAGTAGACTGTGGTATGCAGTACCCGCTCCGTCTTGTACAGTACAGTCTGCAGAAGAGAATAATACACACGTCCTTCTGAATTACTTTCTATCTTTATTTAACTTCATTTGAACTATTGGAAAATTCCATTCAACACATGTGGTCTTAGATGTACTGTCTATTGCGTATTTAGTTTGTAATTACAGTGAACAACAAGATGCATTCTCAAAGTTTCGAAAGCGAATGCGTGTCTATTACTGTCTAGTATGGATTTGAATGCAGAAAAGTTGTGAAACGACAGGTGCATATGTGAAATATTTGACATCATTCAATTCGACATCTAAATTATCTAAAGTGTATTTGTCACCCGACAAAATATTAGCTACCTGACAGATTGAACTGTGATGTGTACTACTTTTCTGTACGTTGTTTTCAATGTAGTTACTGCCTTTAACATATAGGATGCTGCTCGGTAACAATCAGAAGTACTTTGTCATGCTCTATATCTGATGACCATAACAATTGCATTGCATATTGAAAAATCTCACATATTATAGAATTGTTCACAGCATTTATCACATCACACGACAGTAAGTATAATCGAGCACGACTTTCTGGATCCAGAGCCCTAACAATCACATTAAATACATGCCATCTAACAGCATCCGTCGTCTCATCAATTGATATGAGATGTGTTGGTTTGTCTGTTTACCTCTGATCTCAGTAATGCATGTGTTGTAAATATTCTCGATATAGTACTTCCGTAACGTAGTCTGATGTGTAATTTCTCTTCTAGTGTATTTCTGTAAAAACTTGTGGAACGCCGTATTTGCAAGTTTGTTAAATGGTGTGTCGGCAGATATAAATGCCTTACACATGTCTTCATAAAATGTTGAATTTGATATAGGGCCCTTCTACACATTTCCTTGTTCCAGCCGTTTATGTTTAATTGTACTTACGTGCCTTCCTTGTTCTTAGCAGACGTAAAGCTGACATTGCAAAGTTTACTATACAGATTGTTATTTAGAATGCAAAATACATCTCCACCATACTGTGAAACTAAATATTCTAGCTTCCAAGACGTGATCCTTTCCTTCTGAGCCATACTGCGGTGCGCATTACACTTCACGACAGTGTATTATATTTGAATGAACTGTACCGCGGCGGTTGTGTCGTCTCCGTACACCAGCCGTGGCGAAAAGGCCATGGTGCGCCGAGCCACTGTGTAAGCTGCAACGTGCATAGCACCTACGGAGGGAGGCGGAAAACCGAAGGGGAAGTTAATGTTTAGGACGTGTAACGAAGAAAGAAATGAACAAGAAAACATAGGACGCATTATCACAACCTAAAATTAACTGCCTTCAGAATGTCTCTGCGGCAGAGTTTCAAAATCAGGAATTATGTCGCTTACTGCCAGTCGTAGTTGATCACGAAGGTATTTGTCTGTCAGTCGTGATCTAAATTTGATTTTTATTATTTTCATTGTTGAAAATAATTTTTCACAAACGTAAGTTACAGCGAACATGGCTTCAACAGAGCAAGCGAAAGAACGAAGCTTCAAATATTTATTTTTTTTCCAAAGATTTGAAAAGTTCAATATCTGTCAAGTCCTTACATCTAGCTTTCATTTAACGTCACATTGTAAATCTGTGAGTTTAAATTGAAAATCTAACCGCATTATTCGTACATCTGCTGTAAAAGAATCGACGTACAGAGATAATAATAATAATAATAATAATAATAATAATAATAATTATTATTATTATTATTATTATTATTATAACACTTAACCTTTTAATGTTTCATCAGTAACATGTAGTAACTTATAATGCCGTTTTATGTTATACAACCGTTTTCCTAGTAATATTTGTGAACATATCATACATTTAATATTTTCATCATATTGTAAGCAAAAGAATGCATCCTCCCATCCTACTTGAAACTTTCGTTTTTTATAGAGGGACATGGTTTCGAGAGAGATATTGCAACGATACGCCACTCGCAGGTCCGAGACAAAAACAAATAGAACGGAGTTTGACTCCAGTGAGTAAGATGGTGGGGGTTGTAGGTAGGAAGCGAGAGAAAAGCACTGCGAGCCACAATGTGCTCGTGAGTCGCATTTTCGCCGCGGCTGCCGTACACACATACCTTGCGTACTCTGTATATATCCTGCAGTGAATTGGCTTCCTTTCACTGTAAACATGCTCCAAAGTCACAGGCCTAGTGATAACAGAGAAGGGATTCTAAGAAATGAATTCATTAGTTCACAGATACGTTATTCTAACAAATTTATGTCAACTATTTTGTTTTCTAGAATTTTGTAGCATATTTATACAAAAATGCAAACTCTTTACTGAAAATGTGTTCAGTATGCTAATGGTTTATTCGAAATGAAGCCATTACGCGCAGGAAACACGCTGCCTTATCTTACTCCCATCAATCTGAGAAAAAAATTGATTCGTAAATCTGTCATGAAGTGAGAACAGGAAGAAGATAATTTTAGAAGTGGTGTCACAGAAACAGGTTGCGTCACGTGACTGTCATCCACGATTCAGCCCGAGTATGACCAGAACCTAATCTTGATTTTTTTTCTCAACGTGGGGTCGTGAAAATTCATTCGCAACAGTTGCATATTATACAATGAGATTACATGTCTAGGAGCCGTAAGTTATATGTAAGATATTTTTCAGGGTCAACTTATCAAGATGTTCATAACAAGAGGGGTTTTAATAGAATCATGAAAGAATTTGTATTAATACCACGCTTACGGTAGCTATGTTATTGATGAAAGTTCTTAAAGGTCAAGAAAAGTGAATGTAGTTTGATCCTGTTTCTAAATATTTTCAAACAGTATTGTGCTTTGTAATCTAAATTATTACTAGATCTCGGATTTTTAGGAACTTAAAACTAACTTTTAGGCACATAAATGATAAAATATACGTACTATAGTTTTTTATTTTCCCCACAAATGATTGTCAGTAGTAAAGAATATATATTTCTAGCCAATAATTATTCTTCAATAATTCTGAAGAAAAACAAGGATACACTGTTCCCTTTCAACACAAATGTCGCCTAAATTTTGAACTAATTTTATTTATTTCAATCAATTTTGCCATCACTACCTACTATATATAGTACTGCATGGAATGCCCACAACGAGCGGAATTAAATTGAGGGATGAAAATATGTGAATAATGCTTACATCAAATTCTGTCCCACAAGAGATTCGAATCTGCGACCCCTAGGTGGATATGTAAAGGGACATAACTCATTGCTAACATTCTTGTTACTGGGTCGCTTTCAATTTGGTATGAATTCGTAGCCACAGTCACTTGATGATGAATCAATCGAGAAGGAAGGAATGCGGGGAGAGAGCATGTGAGCTAATTAAATTGCTACGAAAGAATTATACCTTCAGTGACACAACTCGTTGGCATGACAACTATGTCCATTGAACAAGCTGCATAGAGCATCATTACATCAGTTTAAATCTTTCAGTAAGTATTTGTGTATTAATTAATATAAGAATGAAATGTTACCAATGCTAATACTTTCTACAATACTGTACTTCGTACTATGCGAAATTAATACATATAATCGATCAATTTTCCATAAATATATAAAAGAGACTTAATTAATCCTTTCTATCACGCCAACAAAATGAACGATATAATAAAATAATCAAACAAACATATAAAGGGTGCGTCAGAAAGAACGGATGGATTTCAAACTATCGATACCCAGCGAGGGGAGGGATGGAATGGACGGGACAGCGACTGTTGGGTGAGCAAGAGAATGCAGTTTCAGTTGAGAACATGGAGTGGTCTGGCGTACGACGTGCGTTCATCGCAGACACATTTTTTAAAAATAAAGAGTCTGTGATCGCCACTCAGGACTCGTTTCGAGATCGGAAATCACGCTAGGATTCCAACTCGGAATACAATTTTGCATTGGGTGGCTTCATTTCATACTACAGGTTCAAAAAAATAAATCACCAGGTGCATTTTGCATTTAGACTTTAATTTTCACAATTTTTAAAGATGACAACTGTGCAAAACTTAATACAGGAGATTGGAAGAACCGTGTTGATTATTGTTGGCGTATTCTCACGAACGTGGCCCCTACCACCGTTCTGTTGACCAGTGACGAAGCCCATTTTTACCTCTCCGGCTGTGTCAGTAAACAGAATTTCCGTTATTGGGCAGGAACCAATCCTAATGAATTGCACGAGAAACCGCTTCACAGTGAGAGAGTTACGGTTTGGTGTGCTATAGCAGAATTTGGTGTTTGGGGGCCTTACTTTTTTTAAGATGACTACGGCCGTACAGTAACCATTACAGGTGCTCGTTACGTTAAAAATTTTCCTGCAACCAAGTTTGAACAAGCTTACTGTTGATGCTGAGGACATTTGGTTTCAACAAGATGGGCTACTCCTCACACCGCGCGTCAAACAATATATCTCCTACAAGAGCTCTTTCCGGGGCACATATCACATCGTGGCGACATTCCTTGGCCTGCACGTTCGCCAAATCTCACTTCCTGCAACTTCTTTCTTTGGAGCCATTGCAAGACGGAAGTTTTTAAACATCGACCACATACACTGGACGAACTAAAGACGGAGATTCGCAAAGAAATCGCGACAATCCCACCATTTGTGACTGTGAAAGTGATGGCGAACTTCAGAAAACGCCTCGATGCCTGTATCGAAAGCCAAAGACATTATATGGATGATGTATTTCATAAATAAACTGCATGTATTGGTGAGTCCGTTCATAAGAATACATTTTTGATTTGATGAATCCTTACAATTTTCTTGCCCTGTGAAATTGATCCATTCTTTCTGACGCACTCTGTATAATTATACAATTTTTTTCCTCGAAATTATTCAAATCAACTTTACAGGGAGTTACACCTGAAAGCTTGATTTTCATAATACACGTCACTGTTCGTTAACAGAAAATCACAATTTAAATCACACAGAGTTAGTGTGCACTCAATGTTGGTTGCTTGACGGTTGTCAGCCCACTTTGAGGTCTGTGGATATAGAGGGAAAAATTGGATCTGTGTAGGGTAGAGTTCCCGGGTAGCTCAGTTGGGAGAGCGTTGGTACGTTTAACCAAAGGTCCCGGGTTCGATACCCGGCCCCGGAACAAATTTTCCCTCGAAATTATTCAATTATACATTTGTTTAAAATTTACCTAGGTCTGTTCAGTTCGCATTTTAATACTAGGCCTAACTATGGAGGCCACCTCTGATTGAGGTTCTGGCTGATATCTATTATCAGGCAGTACATCTCACTTGACGATGTGTCAGAGGAAGAACAATTGTTTGTATGCATCTGAAGTCTAATTAGTGGAATATGTAGCTAATCTGCGATGTATGCATTAGAGGGGGAAAGGAACTGATCACCCTACCCTATTATCTTCTGGCCTAGTTTCCTCACGATTGATGCCTTATTGGTGTTACTTATGAGGTTCAGACATGTCTTCGTACAGTTGACTACATAACAAACAAAAACTATGAATGGACGATCGTAAGGTCTCTACCTGGAAACAAGATTCAGTTCACATTTTTCATACCACCGAAAATGTTTCACAATTTCCACATGCTTTCCAACATGATTCGTGTGTTTTTTCCTCTGTAATTTTAATCTTTTTTATAATGTTTTGTTTCTTCTCCACCTTCTTTCTTTTCTGCAGCGAAAAACTAGCACCCTCTAGTGTAGAAGTCATTATTCAATATTACAAACACAAACAAAACCAATAATTACAGGAAGTGAATAAACAGATCCTGGAAACTGTATTGTTGTGTATTTGAAAACAATATTGGATTGAATTAATCTAAATAACCAATTAGAATGTAGCTAAAATTTGAATGAGCCAATTACAATGCAGCTAAAATTTAAATGAAAATATCACTAGCCCAGTGGCCCATGTCAATTAACATGGGCAATTTTAGTCGAAACTATGAATGACATGGGTTATTTAAAAAAAAAAAAACACCAATATTTGACAAGCCCTCACGCTTGACGTGGGTTGATTTTAATGTAAATGGTTATATCCAGGTTGTAGCAGAAGCCTCCATCTATTGTATGACATCGAAATCTCATTTTCGATAAAAAGTGACAAGAGCTGTTTTATAAAAAAAACTCAATCTTAAAACAACGTTCTAAAAATTATTCAAAATTATGATATAAAATGCTAGATAGTTACACTTTAATACAACAATACAAAAGTCTAATAATAAAATCAGAACTTTGAACATAATTAAAAAAGGAAAATAGACGATCAAAAAGTAAAGACACAAACTATAGGCCTACCCTTATAATAATACAAAAAATTCAAACCCAATTGAAAATGCAAATTTAAGAAATATTTTCCTTCAATAACTGATAGCCTCAACATCCCCCAAGATAATTTTACTAATAATTTATAACACAATATGTTTCAACAAAATTCCCAAATATTCAAATATTTTCAACAAGTAAACAAGAAATAATTGCAATTATTAAACATCTAAAGTCAAAAAACTCTTCAGGGTTTGTTGAGATAAAATGCTAAGTATTAGAAGCGAGTTCACATGTCACTAAATTATTTATGTAACTATTCAAGTTCAGTGGTATATTACCAGAGAGATTAAAATATTCAGTGGTTATTCCTATCTTCAAAAAGAGAGGAACAACGCCTGCAGAAAATTACAAACCGATATCACTTCTGCCAATTTTTTCCAAAGTCTTTGAAAAAATAACTTATAAAAGATTATGATCATCTTCAGTGATACAACATTTTAATTCCAAAACAGTTGCGATTTAGGAAAAATAAACCCACGGAAAATATAACATTTAGCTTCATTGACAAAATTCTGGAGGTAATTAATAAAAAATTCCAAGTTGGTGCTAATTGTTTGTGATTTATCCAAACCATTTGATTGTATAAATCATAAAATGCTCCTAGATAATTTAGATTATTATGGAATTAAAGGCGTTACACAGCAGTGATTTCACTCATACAGTATCGCAGAGATAGGAAATAAAAAGTCGAAATCCCCACTACTATGAAATCTAGCTCGACATGGGGAACTACTCTTAATAATGGAATTTCACAAGGATCAACATTAGGTCCCCTACTTTTTCTAGTGTTCGTAAATGACATGATCTTGTCCTCCTAATAAAAAATGTAGACCATCCCATACTACGTATTTCCAGATGACACAAGTATAGTAATTATAGCTAATAACTCAAACGTCCAATTTCAGCCTTGCAAATTTCAAGCGCTGTGGTTAATAATTTGTCCCTAATGGAAACAATAACCAAATATCTTGGCTTACAAATCGATAATGTGTAAAATTGGAGAAATCATTTATTGAAGAAATTACCCCCAAACTAAATACAGCATGTTTTGCTATTAGATCTATGCAAGATATCTTTACCTTAAAACAATATACTGTGCATACTTCCACTCGGTAATGAGTTTTGTAATAATATTCTGGGGACGTTCTACAGATAGGAAAGTATATTACTACTACTAACAATAAGAAAGTGTAATTAGAATAATAGTAGGTGCCTAATCTAGGGAATCGTGTAGGACCATTTTTAAGAAACTACAAATAATGCCCATGGCTTGTAAGTATATTTTTTCATTAATAAAGTACCTCATATGTAATCGTTAAAAATTTGTAACTAATGAAACAGTTCATAGCATAAATTCTGGTAAAAAATGGCTTTCATACTCCATCGGCAAGTCTATCGGGCTATAAAAAAGGAGTGCTTTATATTGCAGTATAAATTTTTAATAGCCTTCCTATGGATATAACAAATTAAAATCAAAACATAAGATTATTTAGGACCAAATTAAAGAAGTACCTGATTTCTCACGCATCATATTCTGTATGTGAATTAATGATATTCAACAACGCTGCGTAGAAAATTTAAATTATCGTTTATTTAACGACGCTCGCAAGTGCCGAGGTTATATCAGCGTCGCCGGTGTGCCGGAATTTTGTACCGCAGAAGTTCTTTTACATACTAATACTGATATGAGCCTATCACATTTAAGCACACTTAAATGCCATCGACCTGAGTCGGGATTGAACGAGCAACCTCAAGCACAGAAGGCCAGCGCTATACCGACTCCGACCCGCTGCATGAATATTTCTGTATTGTGTCAAGTATCGATAATAACCCCTTATGCTGTGTCTAATGTATTGTAAAACTTTTCTGTGTATATTTCAACTAGACTGTGACTATAAGTCAGATTCTTTAGTACTATTAGTTTTTTTGACATGTTCCATATTCCACATATCCAGATAATTCACATCAATGTTATATTCACTTTTCTGTTTCTCTGGTTGTCCATCAAAAAAGGCCAACATCTCAAGGGATTGCAATCTGCCCACAAAAGAAGAATTTGAATCATAAATAGTCGGACAATTTTCCTTGGAGAACGCTTTATTTTGGACAGGGTTATTTAAATGCTGTAATTCTACGACATGAGATTATTTAAAACTTCAGAAAAAATGCATTGCAAAATAAGATTGTAGTCTAAATATTCCTATTGTACGAGTATGTATTAAATTTTTCATTAATTCTTGATAGGCAACTACTGCAATGTATTGTGGGTCCCCCTATCACCACGGCATGGCGCGTCCTCAGGTTGCGGATAGAGGAGACGGCCTCCAGATATGGATGGTAGCTGCGAATATATTGAATAAGCAGTCGTGGACAGCCGATAAGGGGTGGTCTACCAGCTTGGGGGTTGGGCGAAGGACTAACAACCCATCACCATAAGAAGCGGGCTGTTACGAATCCATACAATAAGCCTCGGAATAGGACTGAGTCTCTGGCACGACCACAGCAAAGGAATAAGGTTATGAGATCTGGTCCGTGGAACGTACCTATCTTTATAAAAAAGGAGGGGTAACATTAGTAGCAAAAGAACGAGCTAGATATAGAATAGATTTTCTGGAAGTACAAGAGGTTGGGTTAAATGGGAATGGCTTGTTATAAATAGCAGATTACTTGTTGTATTATGGGAAAGGAAACAATAATCACCAATTAGGACAGGATTCTTTGTTCATAAAAGAATAAAATCAGCACTAATTGACGCATTGTATTCTTCACCTGACATAATTAGGAACATTAAATCCAGACGTTTGAGATGGGCAGGGCATGTAGCACGTATGAGCACAGCCAGAAATGTATGTAGAGTGTTAGTTGTGAGACCGAGGGAAAAAGACCTTTGGGGAGGCCGAGACGTAGATGGGAGGATAATATTAAAATGGATTTGAGGGAGGAGGGATATGATGATAGAGACTGGACTAATCTTGCACAGGATAGGGACCGATGACGGGCTTATGTGAGGGCGGCAATGAATCTGCGTTTTCCTTAAAAGCCATTTGTAAGTAAGTAAGGCTACTACCGTAGTAATATTAAACAATAACTGTGTGCATACTCTAGAAGCAGAAGGGCCCGCTATAAAAATACAGGTACAGTAGTGGCAAAAAAAAATCAGACCGATTCTTGTAGCTGATTTCAGAGCCTTGTTCACTCCAGAGTACGATAGACTGGTAACTAAGACTTTCGTGGTTCGAATCCTGTCTGGAAAGGAAACTTATTTTGTTCCTCATTCAAATTTATTCGCAATACTTTTCGATTGCAGAGATATTTTACTACTTAATTAGCTTATTATTCCCAGAACATGAATTTTACCAGCAATCGAAAAGTATTGGGAATAAATTTGAATAAGGAACAAAAGAAAAGTTTCCTTCCCAGGCAGGATTAGAACCACGAAAGTCTTAGTTACCAGTCTGTCGTGCTCTGGAGTGAACAAGGCTCTGAAATCAGCTAAAAGGGTCGGTCCGTTTTTTTTTTTTTGCCACTTCTGTACAAAAAATCTCGATTCACATTTATGAAAGAACTGATGTGATGCGGATGCTTCCATGTCCATTAATTGTTAGGATTCCTAGTTATATTTTCAGCGCTTTTCAACGTCAAATTCTGCTTTCTAATGTTTACAGATGCACTGAAAAAACGTACACTCTTTTTCTAGTCCGTAGTAGATGAGGTTCTGTAACTCGGACAGAGCACTTAGAAGTGCTCTCAAACAATCTTGTGATTTACTTGGGAACGATTGCGTATAGCCCCCATTCGAGATTCAATTCTGGTACTAGCATGACAACCACTGTACCGGTCCATTTAGGAATTTAATACGTAAAATTCAGGAGTCTTTATACAAATATTCCTTTGTCTGCAATTTTTAAACGTCACTGAAGGCTGAAATGGGACAACATCGGCACATCGGCTTGTTAGGTAAAAGTCTGTAATTATAAAGCTTCGAAAAAGAGGAATTCTCTAATTTGGATAGAACACTGGAATCAAACAGTCAACGTGTTCCGTAGGAAAATTAGCGTGAACAATGTCCGATCTACCGATGTCAATCCTGCTAAAGGCCATTTGACCTCTCTTTTTTTTAGTATTTAATTCTATCCCTCCCTCCTGATCAAACATTAAAAGTGGGAGAGTGTTATCAGCAACTGTTGGCGTCCTCATTGGTTATTTGCCGCTGGTAGAGACAAACAGTAGGCGCAATCCCGCAGCTAGCGCTACAAACAATGACCCGCCAGTTGGTATGGAATGATCGGATTTTCCCGTTTGAAACCAAAGCGTACTGGAAACTATGTAACCCCCGACCGCCCTCCGCCCTTTACAGCTCTTTTCTGTGTGTGTTTAAACGTGAATGCTATCGTTGTCTTGTTTCACAGAACAGACTATTGCTACCTCTTTTTTTGTGCTTTAACTTGATGGAACTTTTTTTTTCTTGGCGCTATTCCCACAGGTAAAAGTAGACAGCGAACAAACGAACAGTCGATTATTGTTCATTGACTTCTCGTTGTTGGAGTGCGAAACGTTCGTTGATTCAGCTTCATATGTGATAAAAGTAGAACACGGGAACTCTCCAGGCTCATTTATGTTTAAAACTTTTTGTTTTGCGTTTCATGGTATGAAGTTTGTAACTGTATCCTGTAAAGTTTTGATTAAAATTATTTGAATTTAATTAGAGACTTTTTACAAAATGCCGAAATAATAAACATACCATCTGTATTTAATTAATGATACTGTATTTCAAAATTAACAAAGTTTTCAAATGCAATTACAACAACGAGGAGTGAGGCAAGGATCCCTGTTGCCAATTTAGCGGCTTTTAACTGTTTTTTCGGCGATAATTTCTTTTGTCTTTTCTATTCCTTCGATATAAATTTAGTGATATTTTCTGCACTCTCTTAGCGACTAAAAATAAAACCTTCCCTAATTGACAATGAGGAATGTAGCGATGATATTTGAACTGCTGTTTGGAAATTTTCCGAGCACTTCAAATGGATACACTGGAAAGGATATGAGGTTTTACAATTGTTCTTTTATTAAAATATAAATAAGGTGATGTAAGACTACAAAAGTGGCTTTAAGAAAGGTATTTATTCATATAAAAGTAGTAAATTAAACTTTGATTTTGTAGTTTTCAAAATACACATCAAATCACTCAAAGTGCGCACTAGCAGCATGCATATCAACTTAATAAAAAATGAGTTTCGTGTACAGAATTGAGTCTCAGCGAATGAAAGGTAATAATATTTGATGGGGGGAGGGAAGAAAATGAATAATCTCAGTTACAAATCTCGTGCATATGAACTTCAAACGCTTTGATAAAAGCGAAGACCAACATAATGCTTTCTTATTACCTCTTACCGACGCATTATTTGTAAGCATAGGCGGAGAGAGAACCGTCTCCTTGGGGGGAGGGGAAGCAAAACCATGGAATCCTCGTATAACGAGGTTATGGGAACATCATTTACCTCCTCCCCCCGTTATAGCTTGACCGTTGTACAGTACAGAATATCGGAATATGATCATTTAATAAAGGTATTGTCTGGGGGCATGTTTTTTGCAGTGTTACGTCCACATCCGCGATGTTTCGGACCGAATTGTATAGGGCTTGAACTGTAGATCTACTACAAATTATAATAGGGCATAATTTATAATAATCTGTCTCCTTTTCTCTCGCGTAAGAAACACACACATTAATAAAACTACGTAACAGTGCAAACAGAAACTTTTTATATGAAGCTTACCTTCCTGAAGATATCACATGAAATGTAAATCCTAATTCATCATCATCATCCGTCACGAATTAGGACTGTGTAGACCTGTTCCAATATTTCTTCATTCCTTTTTCGATCTAAAAGAGTATATCCTGCTGTCCGTCTGAGAAATTTCATTTCTGTTGCTTTGATTCTGCTCAAATCTCTTACCTAATCTCAAACTCTAATTATTTTATATAATCTCGTCTTTAAGTTTACACATTATACCCGGATCACTTCTCTTTTTTCTGCTTGTTGTGCAGTATGTTATTCATATTTGTCCAAGTGGCGTCCTGAACACCTGCAGACTTCTAATACAAGATTAAAGGCTGTTGCAAAAGAAACACTACAGTGTTGCCATTCCTCAAACGCATCATGAACTTGCCCCTTCTTCCCCTATAATAGGGTATACCTTACTTTTTCTGTATGTAATGTTTCAACACATGAACGGTAATTATAACTACGGTGAAAAATCGCTTAAAAATATATTTGTATGAAAGAAATTTGTAACACTCAAAAACTAAAGAGACAAAATTATATACAGAGTGTAAGAGGTGTAAGTGGCGTCCTTTTCACAGTCGTCGGGGACGGTCTGCAGTATCAAAAAATGTCCATACAACATAGGGTCAAAACTTGATAATTTTCTCAGAAAAAAAGTATTTCTTCTCTTATTTTATTCGTCTTATACTGCTTATATCGTTAGTAAAATTACGAAAACAATTACATCGGCAGGTATATCTAGCAAAGAGTTAATGTTATTTTAAATACATATTTGTGTTCTATTACGTATTCGTGAAATTAAATAAAATGCCATGGTTAAATTTGTTAATATCTTGGCGTGAGAGACATGGCAAAGTGTTGAGCAAGAATTAGTCTGCACAGACATACGTACCGTAGAGGGGGAGGGGGGCAAAAAAAAAACCGGACGGACCCTTGTAGCTCATTTCATAGCCTTGTTCACTCAGGGCACGATAGACTGGTAACTAAGACTTTCGTGGTTCGAATCCTGCCTGGGAGGGAAACCTTTTTTTGTTCGTTATTCAAATTTATCCCCAATACTTTTAGATTGTAGCGACATTTTTCTACGTAATTAACTTATTACTCGTAGGACATGAATTTTACCAGGAATCGAAAAGTATTGAAAAAAAAAACGTTTCCTTCCCAGGCAGGATTCGAACCACGAAAGTCTTAGTTACCAATCTGTCGTGCTATGGAGTGAACAAGGCTCTGATATCAGCTACAAGGGTCTGTCCGGATTTTTTTTGCCAGTAATGTACATGTCAGCTGAGTTCAAGCTCCCTATCCATAGGTCTGCTGCAGAGCAGATGTCAGTTCGGTACCAGGTATTCGATAAACAATTTACAATGTCATTCATAGTTTAGGAATATCATTCTTCTTCTTCATCTTTTTTCTTCTTCTTCTTCTTCCCTGGTCTCTTCCTCCTTTTGGTTTATAATTTATTGCATTCTTAGGAAGTCTGTAGTCGTCCATTCTCTCTACATGTAATTTCCAGTTTTGTCTGTAATTGTCTATTTTATCAATAAGTGGGTATACTCCTAGTTCCTGCTTAATATCTTCATTTCTAATTCTATCTAATCTCGTGCATCCTTTTACTTTCCGCAAGAATCTCATCTCTGCCGCTTGTATTTTACTAACTTCAGGTTTTGTTGTAACCCAACTTTCACTTCCATATAAAAGAGTAGGGACTGCCATTACATTGTAGAATTTCATTTTTGTTTCCTTTCTGCTTTTATTCTTTAAAGTTCTATTAATTGTGCCACATACTGTCTGGAATGATTGTAATTTTACTTTTTATATCATTATCATTTTTGTAACTTACATCACATCCCAGGTACTTAAAATTTGTTACTTGTTCTACTGCATAATTATCTATTTCAATCTTAGATCTTACAGTATTTTTGCCTTGAAATGCCATTACTTTTGTTTTTGTATTTGATATGTTAAAGTTATGCTTCTGACATATTCTATTTAGTTCATATACTGCTTTTTGTAGTTTTGCTTCAGTATCTTGTATTACAATCATATCATCGGCAAATACCAGAATATTAATTTATATACCTCTATCAATTAGAATTCCAAGGAATATCATATGTTATTAATTTATGGAGAAAGTCGTCGTAATTCAAGTGAGGCAAGATGTTTTCCGCAATGAAAGTTGCCTAATCAGCGAAATTTTGTAGCGGTTTCTCAATGATGTTTAGAAAGTAGGAATCTCTTACCTCGGGTCGAAAATCACATAAATAGAAATTTCTTTGAAAATGGCACTGCTTTATGGAAGCGGGAGAGATTAAAACGTTGCACGTAAAAAAATTTGGCCTTATTTTGTGCAGTAAACCATTATTGCTTATTTTTTAGACGTACAATAAAAAATGGACCAATATTGCCAATATTGAATAATTTCAAGGAAAAATTGTTCCGGGGCCGGGTACCGATCCCGGGACCCTTCGCTTAGCGCGCGAACGCTCTACCGACTGAGCTACCCCAGGAACCATACACGACACCGTTACAATTTTTCCTTATATATCCTTACAACTCACATGAGCTGACAAGACGCCAGAACTCAACTGTGAGTGCACACAAATTCTGTGACTTGAAATTGCGGATTTTTTTTTCCTGGCGTCTTGTCAGCTCATGTGAGTTGTGTGGATATAAAAGGAAAAATTGTGACGGTGTCGTGTATGGTTCCTGGGATAGCTCAGTCGGTAGAGCGTTCGCGCGCTAAGCGAAGGGTCCCAGGATCGATACCCGGCCCCGGAACAATTTTTCCTTGAAATTATTCAAACCTGCTTCACAGGGAGCTACTACCTGAAAGCTAGATTTGTATATTGCCAATATTGTTCAATAAAATAAAAATTTACCATAAAGTTCTATTAATGAAATTGAAAGTTTGTATTTGCTGCTCGCTTTATGTAAAAAACGATCCGCTCCTGCATTATAACAGTGCATCTGTTTTGTACCGGTATGTCTGCATCCGCTTGAGCTGTACTGTGTACTTGTAAAGTCCCTCCTCCCCATCCAGCAACTTTGCCAAACGCCTAATATTGTAAACTTTAATAATTAGTTAAATATTGCTATTAGAAAAAAAATGTGAAAATATTTTTTCTTCCTTAAGACATGAACAATCATCAGTTAAAATAATGACACATATCTCTTACACCCTGTATAATAGGTATGTAGCATATGTTTCGTTTTGCTTTGTAGTTTCACGCGTAAAAGTAAAAAAGGAGCGTTATGTATCAAATCTAACACAAGAGTAAACACGAACGCATGCCTCGTGGGCACTGTATATTTTCTGATTTGAGTGTATGCTATGGATCTATCGCGCCAGTCGCTTGTTTCAAGTTGATGATCAAAGTTCCATGCCGTCGCTAATCACTCATTTCATACTGCATTGAGATTGCGCTGACAATGAGTACGTGTAGCCCTCACCTCCACCACAAACTCGGATCCTTTTTAATCACATCAAGCTTTAAAAAATGAGGAAAAAGTACGTGAATGGATTCGCATCATTAATATGGGTGTATGTTTCCATTAACTAGTACTGGCACTGAACTAGCAATCATTTACTCCTGCCTATGTACACACACGATATTTTAAACTTCACCGCCTTTTTTAATCTCTTTTATAGTAGGAAAAGGTTATGGGGTTCAAGCTCGGTTGAAAGTGCTCTGTTAGGGATGAGGTGCCTAATTTGGTTCTGGATTTCTCTCCTCCATTCCTCTCACAGTGACGAAATGAGCTGGAGAAGGGGTGGAGTGTAAGCAATCATTTACTGCCTGTGTCTAAAAAAAGTAGAACAAATTTGTGCGTTGTATCGTTGATTAAAGGGGGTTTTGAGTAGAAGAGGAATGGAAATGTACCACCCACTTTTGTAAGAGGAGTTGGAGAGCTGGTTAAATTTTAACGGCTTTATGCTGGAGAGATTTTTTTCTGAATTAGGAAAAATTTGTAACATTTCCAACAGAGAAATGACTTTAAATGTGCAATTTGGTTTTCCACGTTAATTCAAAGCCGAGATTCCTCGAGGGGCTTTCCTAAGTACTGAGAATGTATAGTTAATCAACTTCGCGCGCAATGATTGTGAATTATCTCCTGGTTTGTTAAATTTTCACACCTTTTAATTATGTTACAAGCATGTAAACTTGTGGATTATTAATCTGTTTGTACGAGTATGTACAGCGCTCACGTCCTGTAAACATGCTTGCCACACTCGGTCTTCTGACAAACTGTGCGCGTAACAGCAAGCTACGTTTAACTGCTTGCCATTTAGAATTCATACGTGGACCAGATGCTGATGAAGCAGTAGTGGTTACTGGGCGGAAAATATGTCGGAACACATTCAGGATGCCCAGAACTTTCATATATTTAGAGCTAAAAATGAGTATCAAAATTATAACACAGCAGCAACTAATGATAACGATAATAATAGTAATAATAATAATAATAATAATAATAATAATAATAATAATAGAGTGAATCGGGGAGAGATGACTCTCGGGAGAAGATATTTATTTCTTTGTAGTTTCACATTCTATCAAGAGAGAACGCCACGCGCATGTCGTCATGATCACTGAGACAATTGAATGTCTGTAAAGTGGAAGCTAATTCATTTTTCCACATGTTCTTGTTATGAGGAGAAAAAGAAAAGCAAGAAAAAAATTGATTTTTCTGCTGTAAATAATTTCAAAAGTTTGTTAAAATTTTAATACATCCTTGAATTCGTAATAATTTTCAAATCTTTGTAAAGGTTCTAAAGTTTACATTGTTAACAACCAACGACTTTGTTCCGCCATCTTAGGTTGCGTCACAGCACTAGGCATCTTACCCCAATACTTGGGGAAGATGATAACTTTTTTCGGGATAAGATGGCAGCATGTTGCAAGAGTTTTATTTTTTGTTTTATTGCAGGAAATGTGTAAACTTTACATAAGATCCTCTGATAGAAATCAGTGAATTGAGGACAGTCTTCAACTTGCGATGGAACATGTTATAACAGAGAGTTATGAATTATTTTAGAGCATCGCAAGCATACGTGATTTCTTACCGTATCCTTAAACGCCTCCTAAAAGGAATGATGAAAAAAAAGTGTACTGGATTGAATTCATTGTGTGCAAGAAGTGATTTCTCGAGTCTTGCACATGGCAATAAAATATGTGCAATGACTGTGTTCCTAAGTAGTGATAAACGAGTGAGAAAGTCTCCATGAGCTTTAGATTAAGTGAATTTTGTGATATATATTTATCAAACCAAGTTAAGGTAAAATAGACTACATATATCAGTAAATGTGTTAATTGCATTTGCCATCTTACCCGACTATCGGGGAAAGATGCCTACAGTGCAGCTAAGAAGAAAACCTGTATCTATAAACAAGGTAATTAATGTTTTCTGTTTCAAACCAAAAGTATTGTTTCAAAATATCTTACAGACTTTTATATTTCAATACAAAATTCAGAACTAAATTCAATTTTCAATCAAAGAAAAAGTTAGGCATCTTCCCCGGTCCACTCTATATTTCCGACTTTACAATATTAACAAAGAATACACATTTTTCTGAATGCTATGATTACAAAAATTAAGATTTTTAAAAATTATTTTCCCTCCATTCTTTCTGTTTACCTATAAAATGTCATCAAAATCCCATTCTCCCGTTGTGTTCATGTTCTGTATTTACGTAACAGGTCGTCTTTCCTTTCTTCTTCATGTAATATTCCTTCTATGACCGTTTCATCCGTTATCCTTTTAGTATATCGGTATCATTCCAATTGTGTTTCTTTTACGATATCCAGAATTGAACTGTGAACATCAATTTTTTTGTCTAATAATTTCGTTTCTGTTTTTATCTTTTTCAGATGGCCTTGCAGAACGTGTCCGAAAGTCCATTCCTGCTGCCATTAATTTTGCTTATAAATCGAGAGTTGAGAATCAACACTTCGGATCCGTAAGTCATAATACTTGTAACTATACTTTAAAATGTCATGTTTTGTTTATTTTGAATCGTGTTTACTCCATGAAATCCCATTTAGAGTATATATAGTCGACTTTCCTGAATTGATCCTTGTTTTAATGACCATGTCTCGTTTCCCGTAACTTGTAATTGTCACACCATGGTATCTATATTCTCCTACATGTGCATTCGTGCCACTTCCTTCTTCTAGTACTAAATCTTGATGATCAATCTGCAATAGCCAGTTTACCTCACGTTTACATTTAAACACCAGATTTTTACTCCTGATATTTACTAATGATGTATTCTTGCTATAGGTCTACAACTGTATATTTTTGAACTAAAATGTATTAAGAAACAATAATAATAATAATAATAATAATAATAATAATAATAATAATCCACTCAAAAGAAACACTTCCACCTCTCGATAAATTAAAGGGAATATTATCGTAACTCGATACAAGATGCACATTTCGTCCTTTAAATATATTCCATTGTTTGGAGAATTACATACTATTCATTTCAGAATGGAGTCCATGCGAAAGAGATTTTATGATTTTCACAAGAAAACTAAATGATGACTCTAATGCAAGTTTTTTTTATTCTGAATTCAAATATCTAATAAGAATTTTTCCATCAATTATGCTTTTTGTGACAGTCACTTTTTGTGTAATGTACTTCTATATATTAGGCTTCCTTTGTTATAATTTTCATAACTTATAACTGAGAATTAAAAAAAAAATAGTGGCCATTTTATTCAACACTGCAACACTGTGCAGCCTTATTCATGTTCAGACATAAACACCAGCCAGATGAGTGGCGATTGTTCATAGACTCACCGAAAGTTAGTCTGCATAATGACAATGTATTCCCATCAATACCTATGGCGCTTGCCATTGGTATGAAAGAGACATATGAAAATTTGAAATTGCTGCTAGAAAACATGCAGTATACAAAATAGAACTGAATTATAGGTGGAGATTTGAAGATGATAGCTTTATTGCTGGGTTTGCAATTAGCATACATTAAATTATTCTGTTTGTTGTGTGAAAGGGACAACAGAGGTAGGAAGTCTCGCTACATTAGGAATCAATGGCCTGAAAGTGAATATTTTATTTCTGGGCATAAAAATGTGTCAAATACCTCATTAATAAATCCTGAAAAAGTAACT
Source organism: Periplaneta americana (assembly GCF_040183065.1). Lineage (NCBI taxonomy): Eukaryota > Metazoa > Arthropoda > Insecta > Blattodea > Blattidae > Periplaneta > Periplaneta americana. The sequence goes on along the minus strand of NC_091121.1, from coordinate 142,886,576 downwards.
TATTTGTCTCTTCTGCATATAAAACTGGAACCTATGAAACATTTTGTAAAAACAGTTGATAAAAATTTTGCTACATTTATGTACCTATTTAGAATCTAAATTTAAAAAGTTAGTGATGCAAAACTGAAGGAAGGAATTTTTATAGAACCACAGATTAATGAGATCACTAATATTGGATGATGAAAGTTTTGAGAAACTGTTAAATCCACTGGAAAAAGCAGCCTGGAAAACATTCAAAATTATAATTAGTTTTAGTTTCCTCAGAAATCACGAACCATGAAACTAATTTGAAATAGTGACTTTGTGAATTCATGCACTTCAGTATGTCTTTAAAATGTATTTCTTGGACTCCCATCTAGACTTCTTCCGGAAAATTTTGGGGCTTATAGGGATGAACATGGAGAGTGTTTTTATTAGCAGATTTCTACAATGGAAAGGAGGCACCAAGGCAACTGAAGTCTCAGTATTCTGACTGACTACTGCTGGACCGTAAAGAGAGACATCCCAAAGGCAAAGTATCCCCGAAAATCATCGTATAAAACGTTTTTATAAACCAAAATGTGGTGTATATTTATCATTTAGCATTATGTAAGCACTAATTCTATTAAAAAAATAAACCTCTGCCACAATAAAACCCTTCCTGATGGAAAAAATCTGAAAGCATATTTGTACTTTGAATGGCAAAGACACTTAGATTCAGTTAATTTAGTTCTTGTGAAAGGAAATAAAGTTTAATTTTGTTGACCAGCGTTTTCACACATTATTTGCGAAATTATGGCGTCAAAATAAGAAAGGCCGCTCAGTCCGTAACTTGAAGTACTGTAGAAAAAAGTGAAGAAGATATGGAAAAGGTCACAAAAATGAGAAAGAGAAACAGAAAAGTGAGAGTCAGGAAGAAGGTGGAAGGTGACGAAACAAAGAAATAGAAGGAGCTGCGCTCGGGCTTGTGTTAGATCCCCCGTTTGGTCTCATTTATTCGTTTCTTCCGAGGTTTTCCCCAGCCGTTGGACTGAAGCCGGATGGTCTTTGGCGAATCCTCGGCTTCACTTCATTTCACCTCCTTTGGTCTGGTTATCTGTTCGGATTTTTTCCGAGGTTTTCCCCAACCATACGTCAAATGCGAGGTAATCTTTTGGAGAATCCTCGGTCCTCACCTCATCTCACTACATCTCGCCCAAATATTGTAAAAAACTGTAGAAAATGGTAAAATGGTAAAAAATTGTAAAATATTTGTAAAAATTGTAATTGTAATCTTGTAAAATTTTGACTTGTTCTACTTCTTAAAGCTTCATTGCTAATGTAAGATCTATGTAATATAATAAAGGAAATGAAAAAGAAAAGAGTGAAAAATATTAAAATTACATTAATAAAGAAAATAAAGTAGCCTAATTGGAAATGGAAGAAAGAATGGAACAGAGAAGAATAAATTCGAAAGAAATAATAGACGAAGGATACGAGTAAGAAAGAAAGAAGGAGCATGTAGAGGATTAAGAAAGCAACGGAAAGAAAGATACGTGTAAAAGAAGTGAGAAAACTGAGAGAACAATATGGAAATGATTAAAAAGTTTCTTCTCTTTTCGAAGATTGAGATATATACTTTTTTTTTGTGATTGTTATAAAAATGAAAACCTGAAACACCGCTGAGTTACCAACTGACCCCTGGCTATATATATTTTTTTAATAATTATATACATCAATGTGAAACAGCTGTCCGTATTGTGACATGGCGCGACAATTTTTACAACTTCTGTCACGTATGGTAAAATATCACCAGATTTGATTTATTTTTAGCTGAAGGGCGGTGAAACATTTCCTATCAATTGACCAAACCAGACGAATTTAACATTTCATTTTATTTTTCGTTAACACCAGGGTCGTTATAGTATATGTTATTACTGGGGAGTGAATTGTAGAATATTTCCACGTTTTCTTCCTTAGTTGCAGATCATATGCTACCGTTATATACTGTAAATTAATGAATTTCAAGTTATTGGTAGCCAAAGGTCAAGATTTTATAGTGAATATACTGCATAGATTTGCATATATAATGAATTAACGCATATTTCAATCTTTAGTGCATAGAAAAACATATTTTGTTATTTTTTGAGTAATGTGGTGCTTAAACCAAGATTAAGAATAGAGGAAAATCGGAAAAATAAAATACAGAAAAAACTCAGACATTGAAACACATTACAGGAGTTATATTTTTTGTATTGCTATCTAACAACTTGCATGCTATTGTCGGCGAATCATTTTAGACAAATTAACAAAGCACTCAAATAATTAACTGTATTTCGTTTCACGTGACTATACTTTTGGGTCGACGAGCTTCTTCTTGTCACATTTCACCTCATACCACGCGAGCTGCTTGTGATAGGATATAGTAGGTGAGCAGTGTCCCTGATGTCCACTGGTCGGGAAGTGCCAGCCCTAATTATAATATAGATTACCTATATTTGCTGAAATTCTGAAATTCAGAATCTCAAATAGAAAAAAAAAACCTCAGTATAATCAGCCGCCATGCGACAATAATTATTCATTGTCCGAGTAATTAAAAGATGGTAAACAAACTGCCATGCGACAGTGAATTCATTGTACTATTAATTAAAGGATTGGAAAACAATTACAAATAAAGTTTCCACTGATAAAACTAAAATGTTGGCATTATTTTCAGCTGAACATTCAACTGACTGACTGAAAGAAATATTGCCGAATTCAAAGTCATAGTCATTTCAAGGTTAAAATACAGTGTTCGACCCTATATCTTACTACAATAGTATTATTATTATTATTATTATTATTATTATTATTATTATTCTTATTATTATTATTATTAGTTGTCTAAGTGTTAAAATTCAAAGTTATTTGTAAAATGACTTTGATTTGGTTAAATGTTGAACAGTTTTTTGAAATTTTGAAAAATTTTTGCTCAAAAGTTGGCTATAATAATTTCTGTGATATCACAACAAGAAAGGTTTCTTCTTGGGCATCTCAGGTAATAATAGTAGGTATATTGCGATACAAGCGTGGTATATTACAACAGAATCGAGGAAAAGTTAGAGAAGGAAGTCTCGTCTTCTCTATGTACGAGATTTTTGTGCACTTAACACATGTACTGCATACTAGTTTTTGGCCTATCTTAATAAAAAATAAAGTGTTATTAATCATTTGTGATTTAAATAAATATTTTTTGGACGCTAACATTTTGTTTGTGATCGCCGTTTGATATTTGTCGATAGCTGTCATTCATTTGTTATTAGGTGTTATTCAATTGTTGTGATTCGGCGGGGATTGTGAAAATGTTGTAATAAAATAAATTATAGGAAGTTTAGTTTTATCTTCGAAGAAGTAGGTAGGTGAGACATTAATTATTATTATACATCAATATAAATAAAACATTCTTATATTTCCTTTTTTTTTATTTGTGAAAAATTCTGACGTGATGGGGCAATTTGGAGATCAGTTTAGAATTTAGAACGAAAAATCTGATAAGAATCGCCTATCAGAGCTAAGTCATCAGAAAAAAGTTTCGAAATGCAGGACTGTGTTATCTATTATAAATATTACGGAAACTACTTCGTTTACTATTGATAGAAGTTAAATGTTAAACAAAATGGACGAGTTAATTGCAATAAGATACATGGAGAGTCCAACGCATTCTTTGCGAAATGTTATGCAAAAAGTTATAGTTGTTACAAAAGAACTTAGGGTAAACTAGGGTCTGTTGGACAGTCGGGCATGTTGGACAGAGTGTCCAACATGCCCGACTGCCCAACAGACCCTAGTTTACCCTATTATTATTATTATTATTATTATTATTATTATTATTATTATTATTATACAGATTTATAATGCATCAGCAGCAGCATCCTGTGTCCAAACTCTACAGTCTACAATCTTTTCTTCTTTATCCAACCTTCCCTAACTTCCCTTCCCACTCTTGTAAACCTCTTTCTCACATTGAATTCTTGATTTTATACATCCATGTAATAAAGATGGTAATGATGATGATAATGATGATGATGATAATAATAATAATAATAATAATAATAATAATAATAATAATAATAATAATAATAGTATGTGGCAACAAAAATTTCGCTTCAACTAGGCCTATTATGATTTTTACGGTTTATTTTCTCTACGGAATGCTTGTCATTGAATTCGTGTAAATGAATGGTCGGCATTTTATAAATTCAACCGTTGTATAGGGTGTGTGACTTAAGCCATTCATAAATTCTTTTAGGCATCACCCACAATACGACTAGGGATGGATACACAATACTTTTCGTCGTTAAAATTCGCTAACTCACAGCGCATGTATTTTAGTTTAAATAACGATTGAGAACGGCTAAAATAATAAAGAGACATAGGTTCGGTGGACCAATAGACACATACGATACGCCTGAGTAAAGAAACAAACATTTATAATAAGCGGATCTCTCGAGAATAGTTCATGGCTCTCTAGAGTGATGTGTTCGTGTGAATGTTTCGACTGCCTGAGAGGATTCGATACGCGGTCCTTCCTCCGTACTTTTTAAATTCAAACTTCGATTCCAGATGATTCTAGGTCATTCTAATTACTACTACTTTGAAAATGAAGTACGCAATCCATCGCGGCATCATATGAACAAGAATGTTCCACAGCAGTAGCTATAAAAACCCCAATTCTACCGTCAGTAGCCTCTCAGAGTATGAATATCTGAAGTTCGTAACAGCAAAAGTGAAAGATAGCGAGAAGAATTAAGTACACCTAAGACGTTGCAGCAAGCAAACTACTTCGACATCGTCCAACTCGTTGCGGGTTGTTATCGATCTCGTATGTATTAGACCATATGGTCTGTTACAGTCTGAATGTAACTTTTTTTTCTTTGTCTACCCAGATTTTGAAGTTCTCATGGTAGTGTCACTAGGCGTAACACATTCAAAATATATTTAAATAAATTGTATTAAAATTCTGCACTGTCTGTTCTTCAAAGATACGTTGCTTATTCTGAACGAAATTGAACAAATAAATGAATTTGATGGGTTGGATATAGGCCTAACTTGCGTATTAAGAAAACGCTGTTGTGGGAACTGTAAGAAGAGCAAATGAGTCGGTAAATCAGTATCCAAGACTGGAATAAATATTGGATATGAGAAGGCAAATAAATAATTAACATAACAGATTGACAGCACATGTTTAACATAAAATTTTCATACGAAGACTAAAATTCATAACTAGAGACGAGAATTTCATGCATTATAAAATCCCAAACTATGCATGCATTCATGCACTATCAAACTATGAAACATCCACATTCCAGCGAAAAATGCATTAAAATATCCACTTTCATTTTTGTTCCAAATTTCTTATTTCACTTCACTTTTTTGCACAGTTAATAACTAATAATATTTCTAAATTGGTTTCTGTGTGGTTCATGCGCTTGTTAGTCAATATGTTTTTTCTGGGCAGAGAATGATCTCTCTACATTGCAAGAAGTTATGGGTGCAAACTTGAATGAACCTTTTTCTCTTATTTAGTTTTTTTTTTCCTTTTCCTTCTTCAATCCTGGTTCCTGAAACTAAAATGGGGGTTATAAAAATCGAGAAACTTAGGTGTCTACTCAAAACCATTAAAACATACATTTAAACTGAATATAATGTATTGTATGCAAGATTAAGCTAGAAAATGCTAAAATAGGCATTATGCATATTTTTATTCCCAAGAAAAGGCCAAAGAATGCAAATATGCACGGAAAAAATATACATATTTGGAACCAGAAAGTACTGAAATGGATAAGTACTAAGTTTGAGCTATGTCCTATGTTCCTATAAAAACATGCATTTACGTGGAATTCTCGTCTCAATCATAACACTCATGTGGTGACGTCAGTAAACATTGTAGCTATCACCGACTCTGCCTACGAAACCATTAAATACCTCCCACATGCCTCCAATGTTATTTGGGCAGCCTAAGCAAAAATGAACGGCTTAAGTCAGACACACTGTACAGTAGAGACCGGCAAATTAGACAAGACTCACGCCCGTACCTGCTTGCCGTCAGGCTTGGGTTCCGGTGACGCTACAAAGCAAGTTAACTTATAGTCTGAACCCACTGAGCCCGGGTTTTATAGGTTCAGTCCAGGCGGGACCCAAGAAAGCCTGCCTGTTTGCTCGTATTATAGAAAGGTAGAGTAACTTGCATTTACGGAAGCCAGTCTGCGCTGGTTAAGATGAAACAGTACTAGTTTGAAACCTAAGTTCGTTGGCTGTTTAGTCACTTCAAAAAATCTTTATCTTATGGTCCAACACGGCAGATATTTCTTGATTAAAGAAACACAGTTTTACGATTTATTGCGCTACAGAATTCATAAAGTAATAAGACAATATTATACCTTTCATATTCATGCAAAGTGCATCTGACTCAACGAAATAGTAACATTTCGTAACTTGTGACTAGTTGAGAAGGGAAGGGAAGGGAAGGGAAGGGAAGGGAAGGGAAGGGAAGGGAAGGGAAGGGATTGTAACAAAAATATTTAATTTTCACTTTTTCCTTATCAACAGATAAAAACCTCATTAATACCTGTAAAATGTATAAAAATGTTTCGTTCTTGAGATTATTGATTTGCTATTTAACTTCTGAAGGACAGACTTATTTGTATTTATGAAGCTGAAAGTTTGAATGGTTTGCATTAAATTTATATTACTACGATGAAAAGGAAAGTGCAAGTAATTTATAATAACTGTTGGCATTTAATGGATGTTATGTTGACGAGAAATAGTTTTCTTTGTCTTTATTAACGGCACGTTTCAGAAGACAAAAAATTAAGTTTTCAGTAGTTTGTCTATATCTATAGGCTTCTTGTCAGGTTTGAATGATTTGGTTCATATTTATCATGCATCTGAAAGCAGCAGTCTGGCGCAGGTCGCCGGAACCCGACAGTTCTTTCGGGTCACTCGTAGAACTGTTTGGGAGTCACGTGCAACCACACTGCCTGCCTGCTTGAGAGGGAGGGTTGATCGACAATTTGCCTGTCTCTGCTGTACAGAGATCGAAGCAAATCTACGTAGCTCATTCACATCGTATGCTAAACCCTGCCGGCAAGATTGAGACGTCGCCTTCTATTTGTACTAAATGTACTACATTTTCCAACTGATAATATAAGTAATTTGTCTTCTTAGGATATAAAAGAAGAATAGTGACCCGTATAATTATATAACTTTAATACAGATGATTGTAAATTTATCAGAAACCACTGGCATTATGGTAAGCGCAAGAGTAAGCCTAATAATGACAGAACTATCTTTTGTAAGACTAGAAATGCTCGATATATCCTCTTGACAACGTCTAGTCAACACAAATTACAGCCGAAAATACCACTACTCAAGATTGGCCCTCAATAAACCGGGAACAGAAAAGACAACGAGAACGAGAACGGAGAATCAAGAGCCCCCACAACAAATAAAAAAATTACTTATCGGAGTACATCCGTTATCAACACACTTTTTATATAATATAATATAATATAATATAATATAATATAATATAATATAATATAATATAATATAATATAATATAATATAATATAATCTATACTAATAATAAATTGTAACAGAAATTTTCTGGTCATTTTCGCTTTTCCAAAAAAATTGGTGTTAACATGTATAATTATTCATCCTGAGACCGAAAATCACTTTTTTGAAATTTTTATTTGTCTGTCTGGATGTTTGTCACCGTTTAACGCGATATTGGCTGAACGGATTTCTGTGAAAATTGAAATATAAATTAAGTTCGTTGTAACTTAGATTTTAGGCTATATGGCATTCAAAATACTTTATTTAAAGGGGCCTGAATAAAATAAATGCAAATATCTCGTTTATTATTGCTTTCTGTAAAAAATGTTGCATAACAAAAGTTTCTTTAAAAACGATTTCCAATAAGTTTTATTCTACGCAAAATGTTGATGGGACTGATATTTAAGGATATACAAGACTTTTAAAATAACAATACAATACATTTTCACCGCCGCCTCAGATTATAGCGTTGTTGTTCCTGCAGTAACTCCTTTGTGCAAAATATAAATTTTATTAGTAGGAAGAAAAAAACACATTTATTCATTCCATGGCATTAGTACATAGGAGATCGTGAATTGTTACATTTTCGAAATAAAGAAATATAATTACATATCACTGTATAGCTTTATTACTATTTAAGTTATTTGAAGGGTTCAGAACCATGGTGGGACAAGCGTCATTTACTGAAGGCGTAGAAAACAAGGGTTAAAATTAAGTTATTACCATAATTCAATGGAAACATATCGACCCTCCCAAATACTAACATTGTAACTAAGTTTTTTTATGATTTTGAGTTATGCTAGTTAATATGGTCTTAAATTGTTTCTTTTTCTTCCAGTACTATCATTGTAGCTCTAAATCTTCCCAATCGTATGTAAAATCTTTTTGTTACTATCTGTATACACTGATTTACACGATCATTTTAAAACTTCCTTTGCTTCTCCTGAAAAATGGGAGAAAGTGAGTTACAAAGTTAGTACTTGTGAGGGTCGATATAACAAGTAATATAAAGCATACACATTAAAAATAATGATATGTCAATCTTCTTTAAACTATGGTTGCATGTTATAACAAATTAAGAAACATGTTAAAGGAATTGTCATTGCACCAAATGAGTGCTCTCTGGACCAAAATGATCGCATTTTAATTATTTAAATACAATTTAAATTAAGTAACATATTAAACGATTTATTCTTCTATCAAACACGAATGTTCCCTGGATCAAACGTCCTATTTTAATTACGTAATTACCTTATTTCTAACAGGTGCAGCGGAGCGCACAGGTACGGCTAGTAACAAAAATAATACTTGATGCGAACATGAACCTTAGCGATTTTGTAGTTTCAACAATCTCATATTATTATCTGCAGTCGATAAAATAGTCTACCCTTAAAATGCAGTGTTGCTCGCTAGCTGTATCCTAGCAATATCATGCTGGGCCACTTTACCGTGTCTCGCGCATGTGCAGTGTCACATAATTGGACTGGGAGACAGTGCAGTTTCATCTAAATTTGTTTATATGGTTAGATCATTTATCTCAGTGTCATTTGGTAGAGAAATATATAAGCTGAGTAAATGCAACAATTGTATCATTTTTATCTCTTGCGTATATAGCACGCATAGCATAACATTACTATATAAACACGAAGTTGTGCATCATTTGTATTGGCTAGAGAGGTTGAAGTGTGTGTGGAGATGTGAAATAGGGGTCACAGCCTATTTCAAATTTCCACATGATACCGCGGTACTTAGACAAGTCAGTATCATCCCTAGCGTCATTCTTTTGCGTCGCTTTGTTTATGTTGAAAAACTGACAACGATGGGGATGATGTAAATTTGAAAATAAAGTTTCCAATGTGTCTATTAATCAATACTACTGATAATAATAATTGTAATAACGTGGGACATATTGCACTTTATTAGCTAAAAATTTTCCTAATCCAACGATGTGACACAGCGCAAGACACAGATGGTGGAACTTTTTTATTTTCAGTTATGCAGCGGTATACAGATGTTTCCTCTTTTTATGGTAAAGAAATAGGAAAATAAATAGGCCCTACCTGACGTTTTTCTAAATATGTTACGGGACTTGCAAAAAACCTTTTAGTGACAATTTTACTGAAAAATTGAGCGACACATTTCATTTTCAAATTTTCAAAATATATTTGTTAATAGATCGGAAACTAATTAACCCACAGAAAAGGAACTTAATACAATTAATTATCAATCCCACCGTGATTATACATATAAAAACGAAGGATGTAATATGTGATGCTATTAATTTTTGTTCCTACAAAATGCTGTAGGAAAAAAGATTAATAAAATCATCACATATTATATCACTGGTCTAACAAACAGTACATAACTATTTGTTCTCGGCCGTCAAAGTCACTGACGACAATAAATGTCGAACATAGAGTATGTCAAAATAAGGAAAAACCAAATTAGAGGAGTTCGATCCCCACTGTGGATTGAGTCTCGGCGTAGCTAAGTGGGTGGAACTGAGGATCCTGGATTCGATTCCTGGCGTCGAATTTTTCTCCGTTAATAATAAATAATAATCAAGAATGTAACTTTAAAAAAATTTAGAAAGTAGAAATCTCACCCATCAGGTCCCTTAATATTTCGCCTACAAATTTTTTTCACGCTGTGTCCTCAGGAGTACTATTGCTAATGTTGTTTACAAGCTCTCTATAATTCTTTCTGTAATATGGTAATTTACTCATGAGTACATAGTTCAAATTTAATGAGGTTTAATTTTAAGCTTTTTTGACTTAGTTATAAAATAATGAAGTTTTATTTTCGGCCTTTGGAGTTGCGAAAAATTACAGACTGACTTGCAGGTACCGCGGATGATTTTTGTACCAGAACGATTAGACTATAAGCTGTAATTTTCCGAGCTTTACCCAATGATTTTTAGATATCTGCTAGTAATAATAATAATAATAATAATAATAATAATAATCACAGTCACAACCACCATTATCATCAAAATCATCACCTCCAAATTAGAATAATGTTACCTTTCGGCATCATCTTTTTCTAGCACTACCACATCTCCAATGTCAATGAACTTGTAATTATGAATAATGCTCTACATTAGATGTTATCTCTATAAAATAGTTCGTCCTTCATATCGCCAGCACGAGATAATTTCTAAAGCCATTTTTGACGATTTTTGAGATTTCATTTAGCTGCCGTCAACGAGTTTTTAATCAATTTGTATTGTTAATTATTCACATTCAACTACCAAATTTTATCCGGATTTCTTTATTAGTCCTCTCATTCAGTTCTCTTGCTGTTAATCCACTTAAATGTGTAGACTTTTAAAATTTTATTTTGTATGTCAATTTGTTTCAGTTTTCATATCATGCTGTAGAGCATAATGCGGTGTGTAAACTGAAGCTGAACATTCAACTGGATGTATTGCAGGTGTAACGACAGAGCAGAGTTCACTATGGTCCCTGTATATCTCCATGATTTGGTATATAATCACAGAGAGGAATTTTAACGTGACAGTGGCTTAGTATAAAGACCGGCTTCTATCGTGGAGGTCAGAGTTCGACGCTACGGCTGTTCATATGGGATTTTCGGTGGATAAAGTAACGGTGTGACAGGTTTATCACTGAGAATTCCGGTTTTCCCCTGGCATATATCATTACACCGATGCGTCAACCCCATCTGTCATTGTCCACGAAGTATTCAGTGGGTCCGGGCGACCGCCATGTTGCGTACAACCCCTGTGTGGTTTGCAGTGGGAGTGCGTGCTCATTGTGAGATTGTTAAATGATTTCTTCATATTCGGAATTTTTTGTTCATAATTTACGATATTATAATTAGAGTTACTTGTTATAAATGCAAATGGAAATGTCATTCTATTAACCTTTGTTTGTGTCGTTCATAAAAAATTAATATTACAGTACTTTGTTTAATAAAAGTCAGTGGTAAAATATTTAATTATATAAGGAGATTTTGAATATAAATTATAGAATACGAACGGAAGGTTAAAGAAAGAGAACAAGGATCTAATGAGCAAATTAAAAGTCCCACCAATATTAAAATGAATGAAGTGATATTAGGGGAAATTGCATACAAATGAAGAAAAGTGAAATTAAAAATCTAGATATACAGGGTGATTCGTTTGGGTATGGATATAATAAAAACACTGCAAAACATTTACTACTGAACTTTATTTGTTGAAACTTTGTACATACAACACTGCAAGATGGGAGATTCCTCAGAGCGCACCATGCACAACTCATAACGGTGATGCAATTCAGCCTCATGTCCGTTATGACATAAGAGGGGTGATTTGTTGAAAAGCTTGAGTAATTTTCACTCTCAAATCATCAATGTTCCTGGGTTTCTGTGTATAGACAATGTCTTTAACAAAACCCCACACGAAGAAGTCAGGAGGGGTTAGATCTGGAGACTTTGGGGGCCAAATTAAGAGATAGCTGCTTCTCGTACTGGGTTTCGCCTGCCACCTCTTGCATTTTTTTCAACACAGAACTTGTTTCTACAATTGTTCGATACCACAACATTATGGAATCGTATTTAGGTACATTACGCACATCTACTCACGTCAAAATTCCCTTTGTACTCTTTTAACACTCTCAAATTGAGCATACCAAAGAACACATTGTGCCCGTTTTTGATTTGTAGTAGCCATTATAATCGTCTACGATTTTCATTTGTCCTTTCAGATTGTACACTGTTGATTGTCATATATGGAAACTCCCATCTTTTAATCATAATATAACTAGGAAGAAATTTTTCCTACTATCATAATAACTTTAAAATAATGAATTAATATTATCCATACCGAAACGAATCAGACTGTATATGTGGCTTAATTACATGGACACTAAATGGCGTGACTGCTAAAGAAATCCTGATCATACAAATCTGACTTTCCAGGTATAGCTCCCTGTAAAGCTGACCTGAATTATTTCAAAGGAAAAAATTGTTCCAGGGCCGGATATCGAATCCAGGACCTTTCGCAGAGCGCGTAAGCACTCTACCGATTGAGCTACCCAGGAACTATACTATAGCCATTCAACTTTACAGGGAACTACTGTATGCCTGAAAGGCTAGATTTGTATAATACGCGTTACTGTTTCGTTAACAGAAAACCACAAATTTAAGTCACACAATAAGTGTACACTCAATGCTGGGCTCTGGCGTTCTGTTAACCCAGCGTTTATTAAACTATGGTCCGCGGACCACCTGTGGTCTTCGACGTCTGCCCTTGTGGTCCTTCAAAAAAGACAGAAGAAAAAGTAAAATTCAAACGAATTGCGTATCACACAATAGCTGAAAATCTCAGTTTGGAAATGTCACATGGCAATCGTCTTTTACTTTTTCTCCCTGTACTGACATTTTATGAAATTTATTACCCTACCTGTCTACCGAATTTCCACTCTATTCTCAACAACAAAAGATGGATTTAAAGCACTATTAACGTGGTGTTTCTCGCCATCTTTTCCCTGCACATCCTGCGTCTGTAACCCAGCCAGGGCCCACCCGAATTCATAACAGAGGACCAAAGTACCGATTCTTTTCATGTATTTATGACTTTCTTAATAGTTTTGGCGACACTCTGTTTGCACACTGCAATGGTCACATACTGTACGTCGTACACCAATAATAGAACGTGCCAAATTTAATATTTACTTGTTGAAAATTGGGCATGTTTCTGCATTAATTCTTTTTATTTATGTTTTTCTAGATAGCGATATAAGAAATTTTAGACTCCGCCTATTTTAAAATCCGGGCGAATCAGATCCAGAAATTCAAATTACAATACTTTTCTAATTATATTTTCTGTAGCCAATCGCAAGTAACTTAAAACAAATTCTGTGCATTGTTTATTCGTCGCTTGCCTCTTAGCAGTTATTTGTTTGAAATCCTTCTTAAGTGGTACACGCTGGTAGTTTTCTATGTCTCTGTTAAATAGTGCCCATTATACATAATGGAAAACTGGCTTCCATTCGGAGCTTTGGAAAGAAAGGAACGTGATTATACGCTTCATTTAGGCAGTGCTAATAGTTCAGCTGTGTGTGAAGATATTAATATCAGTGATTCTAGTGCCATTAAAGAAATATCTAGCCCTGTTCAAAGAAAAAATGCTTTCGTAATTATTACAAGAGTTATTTGGAACTTGGATTTACTTGGTGTGGCAATGAGAGTGAATCAAAACCTCGGTGCGTTGTTTTTTATGAAGTGCTTTCAAACGAGTGTATGAAACTCGAGAAATCGAAATGACACTTAGAGACGAAACACTCAAGTGTAAAAAGTAAACCTGTAGAATTATTAATGTGAGTACCAACATTGATTTATTTTGTTAATTAATAAGTTAAAGATTATCAAAACTCTAACAGCCTTGAATTATTAAAAAAAAATATATAAAAATAAATTTTCTTCTATTAACATTAACTTAATTAGTAAATATTAGCCTAATAGAAAATTAATTGAAATAAATTAATTTTAATTAATTAATTCCACTTAAAATATTGGTATACTGGTATTAAAATGTGCTACAAAAATGATAAATTTGCTTTCGAAGGGAACAAGAGTAAGGTGGTCCGCGGAATTATTCTGACTTAAAAAGGTGGTAACCACTTCAAAAGGTTTGAGAAACGCTGTGTTAACCCATTGGAGGTATTTGAATATAAGAGGAAAATTGAGCCGAGGTCTGGTATAGTTTCTGGGTAGCTCAGTCGCTAAAAGCGTTGGCGCGGTCAGCCATAGGTCCCGGGTTCGATATCCGCCCTTGAAACAATTTTTCCCTTGAAATTATTCAAATCCTGATCAATTTGGCAATCGAATATGGATAATTAAGAATACAAATATGTACAGTATAAAAGCTCATAGACAGAAAAGTAAATTCAGTTTTTAAAATCTATCAAACGCGGCTTCAGAAGTTACAGTTCCTTAATAATGTCTTGAAGGACGAGATAACAAGTAGTTCAATGACATGAGAGATATGAACCGTGTATAGACTCAGTGAGGCAAGAATTTAATGTTAGTCTAATCCTCCTATGTTCTTGGTTTGTTATTTAACGACGCTGTATCAACTACTACGTTATTTAATGCTGATGGAATTGGTGATTGCGAAATAATATTTTGGCGAAATGGGGCCGAGGATTCGCCATAGAAGATCTGATCTAAACCATAAGGTCGGGGAAAATATCTGAAAAATATAAGCAGACACTCAGTCCAAGCGAAAATCAAACCCATACCCGAGCGCAGCTTCCAATCAGTAGGCAATCGCTTCTACCGCCTGAGCTACGTGGGTGGGATTAATCCTTGATTTGGAGGCTGTAATTAGGAAGTGATGATGTTGATTAGAACTAATCAAGTTGGTAGCTGTATAAATTAAGTACGAATAGGCCTAAGTGTCAAATAGGTGGAAAAGAACTGGCCACCATTATCTCCTGGCCTAGTTGCCTCATAAGTGGTGCCTTGTTGGTATCACTTGTGAAACTCAGACCTGTCTTCGGACAGTTGACTAAACAGCAACAACTACTAATAGTAATTACTAAACCACGGAACTTTATGCACCAAAAATTCTGAAAGTATGCACGCATCTGTGCAGTAAAAAAATATTGAAATATGCACTAAAAATTGAAATATACGCAGTAAAAAATACACTTTAGAGATTGAAGTATTTCGTTTAATAATATAATATACCCTAAATGGTAACTTTCGGCGCTGGATCCTGAAATCATTTCGCTGGCATTATCATCTTCATCTCATTCTGATGCTAGATAACCATAGCGAATGAAAAAACATCTTAAAATAACCAATTTGAAAAAAAATGACCCTCTACAGTGATAAGTGTGGACTGTGGATCTACTAATATTATCGCCCATTTTTTCATGTTCTCTATAAATCTGGTATTTGATTTTAATTGAATTTTAAGGAGGGGACATTACGACCCAGCCCTGTAATTTTTCAAGACCTATTGCGCTGACCCTAAAGCTAGGCGGATTCCCAACATCACACACTAAGGTTTGCTGCGTGTCCAGATTACGAACAAGGAACTCTACTCGTCCCTACGCCAGTAATTTTCTCTGTCAACAGCTGCGTTCGGGTAATGCTATGGAATGATGACGGAATGGATTTATGTTGACGGAATGATGTAGGTGCCTAATATGGGGAGACGAGATAACCCTAAGAAAATCCCTAACTGCGATCTTGTCCGCCACAAGTGTGACTGCGGATTTTTCAATAATTATAATAGTTCTTAGACCTAACCAGAAGTCTAAAATAAACATATATGCAGTGAAAAGCTCTAGATTCATACAATAAATTGGCGTCTGAAAGATTTGGCCAGGAAACAAAGAAGGTTATAAATTGATTCGACAGGTAAAGCCTCGGAATAAAGAAGTGGATAGAAGGTATATAATATATTGGGTTATTTATTACAATTTCCAGCGCCAATTTTAATTTAGACCTTATTAGGTAAGTATGTAGACAAGCATAAGATTACAGCTGCAGTGAGCAATGTTGTGATGTTAAGATGACATTTGAATAATTTATTTCTAAAACCCCACAAGTGACAAAAACAAAACTTTTGGGAAACCAATAAAAACTGTTAACTTTCATTAATTTTACTTTAATTGTCAAATTGTATTGTAACAAGTAATATTAGTTGCTAAATATGAGGTATATTCACCATTAGTTTTGTTTTATAATACATAATTATGAAGTCCCCCCCAAAAAAATAAATTAATTAGGTTGTTATGGAGTTTCTCCAACAAACAAACTGAAACTAAGCAAAGCAGTGCCTTTTTCCAAGTATTAGAGTGAATGAAAGTAAGTATGAGCAAACTTTATGATCTGTGAAAAAACTACATAAAAAGTCACAAAAAATTAAGGTTTTTTTTCTGCTGCAACAGACATCTTTCTTATCAGGGCTTATTATTTTTTTTTTAGTCTTCGCTTCCACAGTCATTAATATCTTTGTTTTGATAGGTCATGTGTACAGTTCTGTGTAGAATTCTTTCACTTCATCCGGTATGTACTGCAAAATCTTCTTAAGGTCCATTTTTTGATGGTAGCCTCGAGATGTTATAAGCTAGGTCTGTTGGCAGTTCAAACGGTATATTTTCAGCACAGCGTTTGATTCAAACACTCTTTCCTTAAACACATCCAAAACAACTGTTGTTCCATTTTCACTAAGGTCCAGTGGTCTTCAATCTCCTCAATCTTCCTTTAGGCTCAAAATTCATCATTCAGATTGTTCTTCTCAAAATTATGAATGTTCCATATTAACCGAATCCTCAGAAGTTAAGTATTTAGGCATTACGATCGACCAACACTTACGATGGAACACACATATTACATATTTATGCAATAGATTACGTAAAACAATTTATATCTTTGTTATACTTCGGTCATATTTACCAATTAATATTTTACGTCTCATTTATTTAGCTTTATTTCAATCCATTCTCCAGTATGGAATTTTAGGGTGGGGAAATGCTTGTAATTCTAATCTCACTCCACTAATATTTATACAGAAAAGAATTATTAAAATACGCCTTAATAAACCAATTGATTACTCATCTGAGCTTTTGTTTACTGATTTTAATGTTTTGAAAATTAAACAGATTTATTATTGCCTTATTAATCTTCATACATAAAAACCGTAATAAATTCAAATTGTATCATCATAAATATGGAACTAAAAGATCCGATTTTATACGACTAGAGGAACCAAAGTGTTTTACAAGCACAGCTCTGAGCCATGGTACCTACTTTGGTCCAAGGTTATACAATAAAATAATTGATAAATACCCAAATTTGGAAAATTTTAGTATCAGAAATTTAAAAAAAATATCGTTAGGAATTTAATTTTTAAAGAATATATATTGATTTAATATGTATATGTATTTATATGACTTTTTTTTTCTTTATTGTGCTAAAACAGCATGTTCCATTGCATACAATATTTGCAATACTACATGCTATGTTTAGTATTGTATGACTTAAATTGTTAAAATTGAAATTGTATTTTTAAATTTAATTTATTCTTGTAATTTTTTTTTCTTGACCTAGTTTGTGTCAAAAAATTATCTTTGTGTTTAGATATCTCCCTGAGCACGAGTTTTTTACTCCTTCAGGGAAGAACTAAGATTGTATTTTTGTCAATGTTACTTTATTAACAATAAACAATAAATAACATTTTTCTCAGTAATTCAAATGGTGAATACTTCTGCCGGTAAAATGTTGTCAATGAACTCTTTACAAAGAACTTTACCTTTTAATTCATTGCAGTGAAAAACTCATTCACCTTCGACTAGTTTATTTGAAAACACCATATGTGATATTAGTTTGGGGTTTTTACAATAAATGCATATTTCGTGTCCAGTTTTTCACATGTTACAGTCATGTTATATATCAGGTTTTTATATCAAAAGATGCGCATCATTCATCCTGAAAATCAAAATGCACAATAAAACACATTTTGTCAAAAATGTCGGTTGTGGTGTTTTTACAATAAATGATTCATTTATTGTTAGTAGGCTACAGTATTTGATATATTATTTTATGGGGTTTATTAGTTATATTAGTTCGTTCTATTTGTGAAATAGTTCTAACAAGCACTACTCACAGTTTTTAACTTACATAAATAAATGAGGTCTTACTAAACTGACTCTCTTATTTATCGTCAAGTTCATAC
The DNA here is from genome assembly GCF_040183065.1 of Periplaneta americana. Classification (NCBI taxonomy): domain Eukaryota; kingdom Metazoa; phylum Arthropoda; class Insecta; order Blattodea; family Blattidae; genus Periplaneta; species Periplaneta americana. Next base: position 142,868,326 of record NC_091121.1, on the reverse strand, counting down.
TCGTTACATTACATATTATGATAATAATCAAGTAACAAATTACGAGTATTATCCGTAATATAATGGAAAATAATTGATTCCTGGTAACAATTTATCTTATTCAACAAAAATTAGCAACCTTAGTCTATTCCTTTTCGCACAGTCTTCAAGGCTCTTCCAATATATAATTATTTTCTATGAGAATCTTAAGATTTTAATTTGTTACTTCAGGTTTTACAATAATTATTTTCCCGACAAATAAGGTAATCAAACACTGGAAAAATGAAAAAACTATAATTTCTGTTATGTATTCGTATTCTTTGTATCTTTGAGTGACCACATAACTTTAAGTTATTTAAAATATTATACTCTCTTAAACGTGGAGCGTATTTCCGAAAGATGAGATCTGACATCTTTTCAGAAAATGATTTCTTGCCGATTTCATAAAGGCCTGCGCAGACTAAGGCGAACGTGATTCTTTCAACACTCGGATGATAATGCCACAGTCTATTAGATACAGTCACGAATCTCAATATGTAGTAAATATGCATCCATAGATAGTTGCTAACCACTAAGATCGCTAATATCGCCTCATTACAACAATGCGAAATAGTACTGGCACAGTTTCTTGTTCCTAGCATCCACACAACTCAAGCTTCGTGACGTATATACTAGACCAGGCATGTCAAAACCGCAATCGCGCACATTGTGCAGTAGTCTCTGTGCACTGTGCGTTTCCTATTCCCCTACCTGGAGTGAGTGAATCGGCTTGGAGGGGAGCGCGACAGGGCTATACAGTACGGTACTTGCAGTAGCAGATAAGTTATCGTTCCAGGAACACAGTATGTCCTGCAACCCAGAAACACGAAAATCCTCCAGTCGATTCAATCCCGATTGGCGCTATATGTTTCTCAGTGCAGAATATCGTGGAGATGCACAGTGTTTAGCCTGCAAGAAACAAATTATTAAAACTACATTATGATTACATATGCTGGTTTTCCTTCAATTTATAAATTTTCCTGCATTTTCTTTCCTTATTATTATTAACCATTTTTTAAACTTATTTATGTAGCTAAGTTTTATAAAATTATAAACTCACCTCTTATTCTGATAGGTGGATGAATTATTTGCTGCTCAAATACTACTATTTACTCAATGCGTACTTTTGTATTACACTCGCTCAAAAAACTGTACACGCGCAAATCAAAGCGATCAGGATTTGAAAATAATTAATTTTCTTTCAAAATCACAGACCACATTGAGTACAATGTTTTGAGTATGGTGAATGATTGACCTGCGAATGTGAACGTGTTACGAAAAATAAAGTGAGTCCGCAGACATAACGAAGACGAGAAATCAGGAATCATAGAAAATAATTAATAATTTTTTCTGAATCTAATATAGCTAATAATTATTTTAAAACGGTAGGATTTCATCAGCCCATGTCAAGCTAATAATGTTGTGACAGTTTAGATTAGAGTAGTAAAGTTTCCAGAATATATTCGACAACGCTTATTTCTTAATCAGTAGGCCTATTGTCAAGGCAAGACAAACGTCAATTTCTTCTCACACTGCCGTCAAAGGTTAAACGACTTACGACTTCCATTTTGATAAGCCTTAAGTTATGAAACTACTGAGCGAGGAATAGAGGCTCTTGAGGTTGTAAGGGAGCAAGAAAGAACCTATTCGCAAAGACGGAAACATTTTCTGGAGAAATATAATGGGAAATTTTCCATGTCACGTCACTGTATTATGTTGATATACTTCCAGTAATTTATCTTTAATTTTTAATCCAACACCAGAAACGCAGAATAGATTCTTGTATACCCCTCCAGCTAAGAACTGGTAAGAGCAGCGCTTGAATGACGCAAGCTGCACATACAGGCGATTCCGCGCACATATACTGCACATTCAGTGCCTCGTTTCTGCCACGCCTGTACTATACTGTGGTAATGCGGTGATACAGGTCGGTAAGCGAGCAGTTCGCGCGGACAGGAGCCAGCGCGACCAGTTGGGTGGTCAGGCGAACAGATCCCACATGTAGAGTTGATTGCTCAGCTGATGATAAAAATTCTAAACTCTCGTATCATTATCTCTTGACTTGTTAATTTCATGCACCCATATTCTACGGAGTTTCTTCTTGTAAAAAAAAGGCAACCGGCGTAGCTCAGTCGACTGAGGCGCTTGCCTGCCGATCCGGAGATGTACTCGGGCTTAGGTTCGATTCCAGTTTGAGCTGATTACCTGATTAGTTTTTACTGAGGTTTTCTCCAAACGTAAGGCGAATGTTAGGTAATCAGTGGCGAATCCTCGGCCTTATCTCGCCAAATATCTCGTATCACAAACTTCATCGACGCTAAATAACCGAATAATTGATACAGCGTTGTAAAATAAGGAATTAGTAAAAATTAAAATATATATATATATATATATATATATATATATATATATATATATATATCGTCTGGTCAGAGAGAAAAATATTCCATTTATAATGTTCTGTGCTATCACACTGTGCACTAGGTTGAAAAGATATCATAATTTTTAAATACATTTATAAATGCAATTATTTTCAAGTAGGCTTAAATGTAATATATAATAAATTGTGAAGCGACTTACCTCTTGTATCGTCATCATCAGGCTTCGAGACTTCGGACCCGATAGAGCAGTTCAGTGGGAAATCCGCATAACGGCGAACTGAGTATAGTGGATGGGGGTACTGTAGAATGAATGCCAACAAATACGCAAAGGAAAATGCTCAGGATTTGAAGGTTCTGACGAATAATTTGGTTTTCATACAAACTGTGTCTGAAACTATTACACGGTTAGAAAAGTCAGAGCAAGAGATGCTGGAAGCCCTCAAATTAATTTAGAAAATGATGCAGAGAATTAATGAGACATCAAGTACATCGGTTACTGAACGTGTAAAACAGAAGTGTAAATCAATTTTATATAAAAATAACGGATAACAGCAAATTAGTGGACATAGAGTCACCCGAGAATAAAGGACTATCTCCTAGAGACTGCAATGATGTTAGGTTTTTTCGTTTTGCTCGTATCACGTCATGTGACGTAGAGCGCAGCTTTCTACAGTACAAACTTTGGCAGATAACCGAAAAAGATTTTCGTTTGAGACACTGAGAATGTATCTTGTAGTACGTTGCATTTCGGTACTGTAACTGCACTTCCTAAAGAGGACCAATAGGATAAATGAAAAAATTAAAATTGCTACATGCTTATTTCCACCATTAACACTGTGTATAATTAAACAGAAATGCTTATAAAAGACGGGAGAATAAATGTTTTTCACATTCTTTTGACATTATCATTGTGTAATATATATTTACTTTCAGAATGTACATATGCGTGTTTCCCCATACTACCGTACTCTACTCTAAATAGCAACGTTATTACCTCAACACATCTCTATCTACCTGCAGCGAGTCAACAACCTATAGTGCATGAACAGTAAACTTATTGTATCGGGTCCAAAGTCTCGAAGCCTGGTCATCATCATCATCATCCAAGGCTGCTACTATAAGAAGGCATTCTTCTTCAAATTGAGAAGGATCCATCTTCGTAGCGATGCTACCCTCAGAAAAATGTTCGGTTGCGTAGTTTTCGCGTTGGTGTGTGCCCAAAAGTTCGCAAGTAGTTCGTGGTTACAGTCGCATTTGCATTCGCCTTGGTCTGTGCAGGCCTTATTATATTTATTTATAGATGAGACTTCTTCCAGAAATCAAATTTTGTGCTTTAAATTCAAGTTTAAAGTATGGCTTTATTTTCATTATTCGATATAGGCCATTGTTTTTCTACGTTCTTGTTTTTCAGAAACCGACATTTATGATTCTTTTCAATATCCGAACCGATGTAACTTACCAAAGATTAAAAAAGCTATAATTCTATATCATTAGTCACGAATTGCATTTCTCACCAAAGCTTGACATTGGTCATTAATAGAGTATTTTTATATTTATAATTACATTACTAACACTTTGTGTTCCTGCCATGTATATCAATAATTTATATTTTCCACGCTTTGCATTCCCGCGAGATTCGTCATTATAAATTATGTAACAATGCACTCCTTTCGTACACGCAAATACAGTACAGCTGATATGTAGCCCATGCACAATTCACTCGTGTACACTAATACATTAATATTGAAATAGCAATCTGTGTGTGTATTTTTTCTTTCGAAAAGACAATAAACCTATAAATTAATGACATTATCTCCCACTGTACCTCATCGTGATAAAAATACTTTTCGTTGCCTGAGAATTTGAGCCTAAAAAAGAGAAAAGAAATGAAGGAAGAGGTAATCTTACTTTTTTATTATTTATGTTCATGAAAAATTCAGTGGACTTGTGTCAGCTTAGAATTTTCTATTCTTGGTTAATTATTTTGAAGATGACGAAGAATATCAAAATACTTGTTTCACATAAACTTTTTCGCAACCCCGAAATGCGCCAACACGCAGTCACCGAAAGGAGGATAATACTAGGACAGTAACATTATTCGAAAAATTTATTCTAGATGCATTTTTTCGCATATCTATAGCGACGTCTCCTTCATCGAGAACTGTTAGTAAAGGTAGTAATAGAAATGAAAAATATTCATAAACTATTTTTTGGAGAAGGCATCAAAATAATATTGTGTACTAGGTACCAGTGAATGTCGGACATCGTTTTGGCCACATAAAACATTAGCATGTGTTGAATCAATGACGTACAATTGCTGCCACTAACTTGTCATTAATTTTTAGTCGCTGAAGGTCAGAGATGGAAGTTAGGAATATATTCTTACGTAAGTTTTGTGGCTTTTAGTAACATATAGATCTATGTATGGCTGTTACTCAGAAAATTATATAAATGAAGATCTAATTTAAGATATTCCCTACGTGTACTTACATAACCCCAAAAGGTTTCATTTTCATATCATCAATAACAGCATGAATGTGTATTATTAGTGACAAATATTCAAATCATGGCATTAACTATAATATTTCATTTTTAATGGTAATAATGTCACCAAACCTTTTAAGTTTTGTAGTTTTTAATAAGCAATACAGAGCTGTACTCAGAAAATTACACAACAGAGAATCAGATCTGTAAATTATTATATAACCTTAATAAGTATTAAAGTTTTTAATAGCCAATGTAGAGACGTTCTCAGAAAAGTAAGCAAATGAAGATCGACCTATTTGCATTATGATGTCAGAGAATCTGAGCTGTAAATTCTTGGCAATCTTGCAGGTCATGCATGTCTTGGTGTTGATTTTAGAGTGTGTTCTGTCTTTTTCTGAAAATTAATTAGTTCTCAAAACTGACGATAGATGGCTTTTGGAAAATATGGAAGTTATGTAGCAAAACTGACGTTTCACTGACAACTACTATTTTTCCGCATATTCTTGGATGTCAAGCTTTAAAATAAGTGGTAATTCATTAAAATCCGTTCAGCTTTTTCCCGTGTTTTCCATTACCAGTTCAAATTATGATAATTATGTTAACTTATTGATTTTTATAGACGATAAAACATTCTACATGAAGCTTTCGGGGAAAAATGTGAAAAATATAGGCCTCTGTTGTAGATTTTGGCCACATTAAAGAACTCTATGCATGAATTGGGAAATTTTAGGTAGAATTAGAAGCCATTTCTCCATAATTTAACTGTTTTGTTCATCATACTTATTATTCCTTAACCCATCAACAGTTGTAAAACACTTCGTTATTGATTTGATCTCACCACAGAAGTTGAATTATATTTATTTACTGCGGATAAGAATCAATTAATATTTCACTCATTCTTGTTTGAAGGCGTATTCAAATAATCTGTGATAATATCGAATATTTGCCTTCTAGTTCATAAAATAGCATACATTTTTAAAACTTCATTTTAGTTCTCCTATGTTGCGTAAACTTTAGGAGAATCCTATACAAGGGTGTGAAACATATTCATCCTCAGTTTTTCAATATCCCCTGTCACCTCGCTCTGCTAATCAATGGCGCCAGTCCACCAGGTGACGGTTTCCCGATACAGGACGTTGTTATGAATATATTACGGCTCATACTGAATCATTATCTGCCTGCATCTTCCTCAGTGGAATCACTGCATCGATGGCGCAAGCGGATTTTTCCGTTCATGCACTGATGAATCTGAAGTGCTCACTTTTTATGTATGGAACATTCACACATGCCATGATGCTAATGGGGTCCATATTGAAAACTGTATCATCTTGCAGTAGTGTTATTGGATGGAAAATCTTACGAGAGAATTTACGCATATCATATATATTATTTTTATATATATTATTTTAATGTACCGGAGTACATATGATACTTCCATGCAGATATTCTGCGTCATCATACGATGAAAGAGTAATGGAACGGAGAAAAATTCTCTCCGGCGCCGGGATTTGAACCCGGGTTTTCAGCTCTACGTGCTGATACTTTATCCACTAAGCCACACCGGATACAACCCCGACGCCGGTTAGAATCGTCTCAGATTAAGCTCCAACTCTTGGGTTCCCTCTAGTGGCCGCCCTCTGCACTACGTCATAGATATCTATGAACGCAGGACCGAAGTCCACACATGTGCTGAGGTGCACTCGATATGAGTGACTAGTTGGCCGGGATCCGACGGAATAAGCGCCGTCTTAAATCACGATGATGTCGCAGAATATCTGCATGGAAATATCATATGTACTTCGGTACATTAAAATAATATATATGATATGCGTAAATCACTTCGTGATTTAAGACGGCGCTTATTCCGTCGGATCCCGGCCAACTAGTCACTCATATCGAGTGCACCTCAGCACATGTGTGGACTTCGGTCCTGCGTTCATAGATATCTATGACGTAGTGCAGAGGGCGGCCACTAGAGGGAACCCAAGAGTTGGAGCTTAATCTGAGACGATTCTAACCGGCGTCGGGGTTGTATCCGGTGTGGCTTAGTGGATAAAGCATCATCACGTAGAGCTGAAAACCCGGGTTCAAATCCCGGCGCCGGAGAGAATTTTTCTCCGTTCCATTACTCTTTCATCTTACGAGAGAAGATTTCAAGATGAAACATTTTCTAATATATATATCATGCCTGTAAAATTTCCGCGTGTTAAAATCGCTATTTAACATTGAGTCCTTTGTCTTTTGCGTCAATTTTCCAATTCGAATTACTAATAGCAAGTAAAATGTCCAACGATCTGTGAATTGTCCTATTATAAAAGTGGTTTTTAATACTACTACCGCACGTAAGCCAATTTCTCACAACCATTTACCTCGTGATCAATTAAATACTTAATTTGAAAATTGACTTATCTTTCAATTTCGCGTGTTTACATTACACTCGGCACACTGAGCTTCCTGAAAAAAACTGTATAATATATGTTCACTTCAAGCTGTTCTTTTAATATTTAATATTCATTTTAATTCAATTTTGACGCCATTAAGTTGATAATACTTGATATAATATCTAATGCAATTTATGCAACATAATTCACAATCAAAGCAAAAATAGCTGATTGCAACCATGAATGCTCCCAACTTGCTTGATTGCAATATACGCAAAAAATGAACTACGAAAAATGATATCAAGAGTCAATATTTTTATAGTTTTATTCAATTATTATTCTTGTATTCAATTTTAATATATTATGATATAATGATATTCACACATTTTTAAATCTAACAGCTGAATTAGGACATAGCCAACCAACGAGCATTGCCTATATAACTAGTGTAACCAGGATTATTGTTATTTGTACATACTACATTGAACCTATGTTGTACCAATATTAAGCATCTATAAAGTAATAGCTTCTTATGATCTGATGATGGCATATCATGCCGAAAACGTTAATCAATAAAATGTAATATAGTTAATAACACTATATATTATATGATAAGTAAATAAGACGGTCCCACTTATCTTATACTCAGTTTTTAATACGGTATGCACCGATCTGTAGGTCCTAAACTAGCCTACGTAATCTAAAATACTATGTCTATCGACAGATTGTAAGGTTGTTCTTTTAAAAGCCAAGTTACATGAACTAGCGTCATTTTATTATGCCATCATGTGCGGATTCCCTGCCAGCAAAGTCCGTAATGTAATGCATCTTGTTGCTAGGTGACACATGTGACTTTGTTTAAATACATTTGTATTATTTTTACATATATTTTAACATACTTGACTCTTAAAGTGACCTACGGAACTCGTTATTAGGTCTATTAGTCAAAGTGACATGTCTAACGTCGTTACTTATATCATTAAGCTTCAATCATTCATTCATTCATTTAGTGTTCTGCCCAAGGGCAGGTCTTTCACTGCAAACCCAGGTTTTTCCAATATTTCCTATTTTCTGATTTCCTCTTCGTTTCCTCATATGATCCATACAGAGAATTTTTTTTCGAAGTATTCCCGAATAACTCTTTCGTTCCATTTCCTACCATTTTGTCTATCATCTGCAATAAGTTAAAAATAGACTAGGATAAAGTCTTCGGGATAGTACAGATCTGCGTATTAATATGGGATTTAAGGACTTCGCGATCTGGGTCTTGAGATTTATCATGTATTTATGTTCTCGTCTAGGGATGGGATCTAGCCCTGTCTGGGCTGAGACAGGATGGCCCGTCTGTCGCCATCTCATTTACAAATGTCACCCGGCACATATGTCGGATTGAAACAATTACCACATTAATAAAGCGCACGGAATATCCTTCCTCATCACGACCGATTGGTCCTATGTTCCCGCCCAAAAACGAGGCATGCGTCGACACGTGTGTAGCATTGGCAGAAGACGTAACATGTAAAGGTTATGTTGTGATGAAGCTATAGTTAAATTACATTAAACGGGTTTTTCGTAGAATGTTAATGGACTGGAGGCAGAATGAAGTTGATGTCTAAGTTGGAGAAACGGGAGAACTCCGAGAAAAACCCAACTACGAAGTTATCCTCCACTAAACCACTTAGACGGCGTAGGGACTTCCATTCATCCATAGTGACTTCCAAGGCCAGGTCTTACCCTGCAAACCCAGCATTCTCCAGTCTTTTCTGTTTCCTGCCTTTCTCTTTTCCTCCTTATATGATTCATATATCTTAATGTCTTCTATCATCTGATATCTTTTTCTGCCCCGAACTCTTCTCCCGTTCACCATTCCTTCCATGCATCCTTCAGAAAGCAGTTCCTTCTCAACCAATGACCCAAATAATTCCTTTTCCACTTTCTGATTAGTTTCAGCATCATTCTTTCTTCATCCACTCTTTCCAACACAGCTTCGTTTCTTATTCTGTCTGTTCATTTCACACGCTTCATCCTTCTCATGCATCATATGTGATAGTCTGTACAAGTTTATGTGTAACATTTTGTATGGAAATATTAATGTGTCTAAAATCAAGACAGCGTTTTCATTCATGAAATTGCACACGTTGAATAGCTTACGTATTCCTGCAGACGACCTCTGTTCAGCTACCAGAACTCCTACACCGACAAGTTTCTCCTCTGATATACCTCTCCTCCGAGAGCCGGTGAGTTGGGTCCAATACTGTAAGAAGGTCACATTCCCTCTTCTCGTCTTCTCCTGAGTAACTAACAGTAGTTAGACCCCGAGGAACCACAAAAGCCAACCTTCAGCACTGCACAAAGTAATTTATAAATACAAGAATATCATTGTGTTTAAAGTCAGCGAGAGCTACATTCTACGTAGAGGTTAATGAAAAGTGTTCTGTAGAGCTTACAAGCGGTTATATTCAGACAATGTCTTAATTTTTGAAGCAATCCTAATTGTCACAGTGAGACTTTAACAGAAGTTCTGAAACCCGTAACACCAAATTAACACAAAGCCACTTACAGTGGACACAAAAATATCTCCGAGTCTGACCTATATAACAGAGAATGGAGGCGGGAGAAACAAACAAATGATGCTTTAATGCGGATTGTTACGCGTTTACGTTAAAACTGAAAACATCGTCTACTCACCCCCCCCCCCTCCATTTTACTTTTATATTGCATTGAAGTAATTGAGTCTGACAGTGACAGTTCTTTTAATTTCAGCAGTGTGAAGAATTTATTTTCATACAGATAATGTCGCCATACCCATCCCTGCCTCCTGCAAGTCCACTTCCAGGAATCGAAATCATTATCGTAACGATCGTCAAGCTCGGATATTTTCTGTGCCCATTGTGATAGAGTTTACAAGTGGCGAAAACCGCCATCGGTTATCACGGCTCATTAACTTCCTATTATTTCTGTAAACAGCTACAATGTTTGTCAACTGAATATTGCAACACTGCTTGAACGGTGGTGGTTAGGATCGGCCATGTACTAACGTAGTGGCTCGGCTATGCTTCACGTGTGAATTATATCATTTAAACCAGCGGTGACCAAAAGTTGAGCCGCAATGATTACAGGCGACAGACAGTCCATGAAGTAAGGAGACGGAGGAAAGGTACTTGGCATGAAAACTACAACCAGTGGTGGTTCCTGTACTAACATGTTGATCAATCCCGCGGATAAAAATCTCAAGCTTTGATATATCAGCAATATCACTGCTGTCATGAAGAGCCAGTGTATAATATACGACAGTTTTGCTTCTTCTTTTTTAACCTTCCTCTTGAATATAATCAGCAATTTTCCAAATTTTTCTCTCGATACTTGGTCGAGAAATTCGTAGATTTTCAAAATTAAAAACTTCTTATGAACAAGTTATTTCAGCTATTTTAATCATTAGATCTACTCTTTTGAGAAATTCTGTGCTATTAAAAGGCATTAGAGCACGAGATATTTCAAACCCCATTCGGTAGCTGACTTCCTTACATTTATTTATATCATCTTTCTCTTTCTGGCTATGATTTAAGACATGTCAATTCTTGGCGTTTGACAGTTCGTTGGCACATAAAATATTGAATCAGTTTTTCTACAATATTATTATTAAATGAATAACTAATGAATAGTTACCCTCATCTAAAAATTAAGAAGATTAAAATTGAGATAAAACCTAATAATTTTATCCTTCTAGGGAGAAGATATAAAAATATCAATATTTTTTTTCATGCACGTATAGAAGAATTATAGAAATACATACTTAGTGGTCAGTAATAATAATAATAATAATAATAATAATAATAATAATACATTATTTAGTGTGTCAATTAATGTTTCTATGTACTTCTAATTGAACCATTGAGAAAAGTAAACATATTACATTTTGTCCGACAGAACAACAAAAAGTTCTCCTTCTCATTCTTTGCGAACCACCTCTTACTGCTCGTAGAGACAGTTTGTAGAGCGACATGATACCGCCACTGCTTGTCTTCAGTACGTGAATGAAAAACACAGCAACATACAGGAAACTCCTCGTACCCATATGAATGTCTGTGATTACAGGATGTAATCACGACACCCGCTTTGGTCACCGCTGATTTAAACTAATGTTTTGCTAGAGGTGGCAATTTTGAGAAACACTTCTGAGTGGTGCATAATAGAATATGAGATTTTATAATATTTAATTATAACATGATGAGCTCGAGTTCATAACAAAGAAACTGTTTTATTTGGGCTACGTCTTCATTTCTAAAAGTTCTAATCCGAATAAATTAAGGGTAAAATATTGTAACAATCATTGCTATCCGTAGTATAACAATGCAGTGAACGAGACTCCTAGGATTACCATACAATATTATACTCTTTTTTCTTCCCAAACTACGAACAATAAAATTTACTATAAAAAACAGCAGCACACATTTTGCTCTGTCTCTCATTAGAGTGATTCCATGAAAATATCAACTGGAGTGGTAAAAATTGAAACTATAGGCCTAGTGGGGTTGGAAGTCTAGTTTTTCAGATAAAGCTCCTTGTGAATAAGACTTAAATAATTTCAAGGGAAAAATTGTTCCTGGGCCGGGTATCGATCCCGGGATGTCTGGTTGAACGTACCAGCGCTCTACCAAATGAGCTACCCAGGAATTCAACCCGACACTGTCTCAATTTTTCTACTTATATCCACTCAACTCGAGTGGACTGACAGGACGCCAGAGACCCACATCGAATGCACACGAACTCTGTGTGACTTGGAATTGAAGCGTCCAGATCCATAGTGGACCAAGCGACATTTATTAAAAACGGAGGAAGCACCATTTAAAGTTAAGTGGATACCATAGTTTAATGAAGATTTATATGTCATATAGTTTTAATATGTATACTTTATATTACTTGCTATATAATTTATTAAATTATAATAATCACTTAATTTTAACCCTTGTTTTCTTCGATTTTTATTTATGGTCCACTATGGCTCTGAACCCTTCAGTTGTGGTTTTCTGTTAACGTACCTACAATAACGTATATATTATGCAAGTCTAGTTTTTCAGGTAAAGCTTCCTGTGAAGAAGACTTGAATAATTTCAAAACTGAAGAAAAAAGTACTTTACTAACAACTTCATATTAGTGTAACACTGAAAATATTTAGATTAGCACACATGTTTATGTGACATCTTTTGTTCAGAATGTCTTCGGAAACAAGGTCCGTAAGTAGGGATAAATTCTTGTTAATCACTCTGCATATGACAGCTTCGTTAAATAATTTATAGAAAGCAATACGTTTAAATATGAGTCCAATTCTTTACTGTGGGGACGAGATCCTGTTATTCGACGAAATCGTTCGACTCAGAATATCTAACCAATTATCGTAATCCCAGTAGGCCTTGGAATGTGTCGTCATAACAGTTTAAACAGTTTACGGGGTAAACGAACCTTAAAGGTTGAGCATAAAAAATAATGGAGGTCCTGTGTAACCACCTGACGCCATTCTTAGCCTGACTCCTAGGGGAGTAGTAATGGGGAGTAAACCAACGGATTTCCTTGACTGCAGAAGAGCAAAGCACATTTCGAAATCTTTATTTGAATGCTCACAAGTAAGAATCCTGCATTTGGTCTCCTAAAGTTTCCGAGCAACACGCAACATTGTAGGTATGTATGGAGTATAACGCAGCGTAGGCTACCCACTTCAGGTCTGCTGTTCAGTAAAGTATGTCAGAACAAAACAAAGCTAGACTGTAGGAAATGAGTGTTCCAATAGCGATAATTTCGTAGCGAGCACTTCATTAGGAAAGAAAAGAACGTATTTCATCAGAAAGGAGAAATTTTTCTTTTGAAACACGTAAAATATTTACAGTCATTCGTTGTTATGTATAGAGACTCTTAAAGCAAGTGGTCGGTGTATATGTATAATTTTGTTTTTATTGTGATTTGCTGTATTATTGTAATTTACACTATTTATATATGTATTTATTTATAAAGGTGTACGTACATAGGCTGTGTCCATTTATAACGTTCACGTGTAAAACAAAGAGGTATATTCATAATTAATTTCTGTACTCTAGCATTAAAGACGATAATAGAGTCTACAAATATTTCTAAATGAACAGTAGTTGAAACATGAAAGCCGAAATATATTATATATAGTTCACTATTAACTCATTTCTTACTTACTTACTTATTGGCTTTTAAGGGACCCGGAGGTTCATTGCCGCCCTCACATAAGCCCGCCATAAGTCCCTATCTTGAGCAAGATCAATCCAGTCTCTATCATCATATCCCACCTCCCTCAAATCCATTTTAATATTATCTTCCCATCTACGTCTCGCCTCCCGAAAGATCTTTTTCCTTCTGGCCTCCCAACTAACACTCTATTTGTATTTCTAATTGTGAATGTTCAGACTTCAGTTCTGTCAATAAATTATCATATTATTTATTTCTAATCTCATTTCAGTTTAATAAAATACATTTATTTACTTCAAAAAGTGCAAATTAAATACTAAAAATTCTATAAATAGGGAAAAATAATGTGAATTGGCTCATACTTTTTAGGTGAAAAATATATTCTGAAACAAACAAGTAGGCCTATTTACAATCTAGATTCCTTTTACTTATTGTGAGAATTATCTTCTATTGTCCATAAGATGACTTTAAATAAATATTGTGTTCGTTATTAAATACATATGACAGTATATTTTCTACGTGAGTAGCATTCTCATTGTTCAGTGCCTCGTGGCTAACGAGAAAGGCAGGCTTCGACAAGAATCGGAGTCACGTGATTATCACGGTCCAATCATGGCCATCTTGACAATCGCCTAAATAAATACATGTTCAGAGTTCTAAAAAACACAGGGTTTGCTATATTAAATTCATGTTAAACGTGCATTTACATATAAATTTGTTCAATGTTGGCCATGTTATGACCAGGCTTCGAGACTTCGGACCCAATAGAGCAGTTCAGTGGGAAATGCACACAACGGCGTACTAGGTATAGTGGTGAAGCGTACAGTAGGTGGGGGTACTGTAGAATGAATTCCAACAAATACGCAAAGGAAAACTCTCTGAATTTGAAGGTTCTGACGAATAATTTGGTTTTCATACAAACCTATTTTCAAACTGTGTCTGAAACTATTACACGGTTAGAAAAGTCAGAGCAAGAGATGCCGGAAGCCCTCAAATTAGTAGAGAAAATGACACAGAGATATAATGAGACACCAAGTACACCGGTTACTGAACGTGTAAAACAGAAGTGTAAATCAATTTTATGTAAATATAACAAATGTGGAACATTGTGTAATATAAACAGCAAACACCCGAGAATAAAGGACTGTCTCTTAGAGACTGCAATGATGTTAAGTTTTTTCGTTTTGCTTCTATCATGTCATTCGACGTAGAGTGCAGCTTTTCACAGCGCAGACTCTGTTTAGCAGATAAGCGAAAAATATTTACGTTTGAGACACTGAAAATGAATCTTGTAGTACATTGCAATTCGGTACTGTAACTGCACTTCCTAAAGACGACTAATAAGATAAATGAAGAAATTAAAACTGCTACATGTTTATTTCCACCATTAACACTGTCTACAATTAAACAAAAATGCTTATAAAAGACAGGAAAATAAATACTTTTCACAATCTTTTGACATTGTCATTGTGTAATGTATATTTACTTTCAGAATGTACATGTGTGTGTGTTTCCCCATACTACCGTACTCTATTCTAAATAGCAACGTTGTTACCTCAACACATCTCTACCTTTCACTACCTGCAGCGAGTTAACAACCTATAGTACATGCACAGTAAACTTATTGTATCGGGTCCCAAGTCTCGAAGCCATGTATGACTAAGAATGTGACGTCGCGCCGTAGCCTGTCTTTCTCGTTACCTACGTCAGTGCCTCTACTGCCTTATACGAATAAGCAGATGTAAAGACAAGAAACGGAGCGGGGAGACAAGTCAGAGCCCTATTTTTCTAGCGAAACTAGTATGATCCACGTACATCTAGCTTGTACTTAAAGTAATCAAACGCAGGACTCTACTCATAAGAAAGGACTGCTAATATTTGAAAACAGCATCCTTTTCTAGCTTCAGAATGAATGAAAATCTGTTAAAAAGACAGAAGCTGTTCATCTTGTTTTATGAGAATGACTTGAATTATATGAGCGTATTCCGAATCTCAGCGGTGAGCAATCTGATGACATCACGGTGTTCCGAATTTCAGCGATGACGTTACTGATGCTCCACCGTGTCCCACCGGTTCCATCAGCTTGCAGAGGTGGTGGCAGTCTCCATCATCCGCCATCTGTGAATCTGATTGGTTCTTGTACAGGGCGGGAATTAGCAGACAAATGACATCGTGCACTGTTGTGCCATGCCGGTGCGTTCTGCTTTAGTTCTGCTGTATTGTTTGTAATGAGCAGAACGTAAAACAAAATATGTTAATGGCTTATGAGCGAACATGTCAACGGACCAGTTATTACTACTGATTCAAGAAATAAATTGCTTGTGCTCTCTTTTCTTTGAGTGAGATGACATATGAAAATTTCGCAAACTCTTGTTAGCGTAGCACAATAACAACTTGTACAGTCGCCATGATAGCCATTCAACCTTCCAGCAGTTTTGTTCCTATTCCGCTGCAGCGTGACGTTATTGATGTTCACCGGTCCGGTGAGATTCGGAATACGCTGTATGCATCTTGTTTTCATCGTATATGTCGATGGTGTTGAACTGCAACCTGGTATATAAAACAAAAATGGACAAAATAATGTTTCACATTATCCCTAACAAAAAATCTTTCCGAATTTTCTGCATCTTATGTCGATACACGGATGTAAACTTTAGAAGAAAATATTTAAATACTACTTATGTGAGATCTTTGTTCGTTTCCAAGACATTAAAATGTTTCTTTTCGATCTCCTGTAAAATTGAATATTTAGACATACGAGTTGCTCTTCAACATCATCGATATAATTGCTATGCTACGGTAAGAAACCGATTGCATAGCCAGAATGAACACTGTGTCCATCGTGAATATAAATAATGTGAACTCAAATTTAAAAGTAATGTGATAACGCGCGGTACTACACCAACATTTGTGATGGGAATAAAAGTGACACTTGGTGTGTGTGGTTGTTCAATCTAAATTAGATAGTCATAGAATGAAATGAAAATTTTGAGTAAATTTGGAGTTCTGATAAATGAATTAACTAAAATTAAGCCAACGTAGGGAATTATGAATGTTTGGTAAGAACCACATGATTATAGTGAAGTCTTTCTTTATAGGCTTCAATAATATATAAGAGATATTGATAATAACGGAATACTTATTTCTACCAATTTAGCTGAAATTGCTGAGCACATAAGTGACACAGTGGGTAAATGAAGACCGTCTACTTCATTATTTTGCCCAAATTTCTATACAGAAGCACTCATTATATTTGAATTTAAGGAAGAATGTAAAAATTTATCTAAAAAGAAAGAGAGCAATGTGCGTTGTTAGAAAGTGGTATCGGAATAGAGAGATTGGACCTTTTCCATTGTCGATAATGAATCAAGGAATCCACAACGCTTCGAACATTGGCTCTATCTTCGTTTTAGATGAAACTAGTAAGCTCTTTTGTGGGGGCCCTGTATTTTGTATCTATTTTATTTTATTGGGAATTTTCCTGCTTTTGCCCCTTTATACAGAGTGTTTCATAATTCCTATTACAAACTTCTAGGAGTTGTAGAGGGGGCTAAGTAGATAAAGTTTTGATTGGGAACCCGTGTCCAGAAATGTATCGTTTCGATGCAAAATAAGTTTGCTGTATTCTAACAAAAATGGTATGTGATAGAGTGAGGCGATGCGGGAAACGTTCATCATACATGCGTTGTGCATTACCGGTTGTACTGCATGTTTGTGAAACTTGGACTGTCACTTTGAGAGAGGAACAGAGGTTAAGAGTGTTCGAGAATTAGGTACTTATAAAAATATCTGGGGCTAAGATGTGTGGAATTACAAAGGAATGGAGACAGTTACCTGTATAACGCAGAACTGTACCCATTTTATTCGTCACCTAACATAATTATGAATTTTAAATCCAGATGTTTGAGATGGGCAGGGCATGAAGTAGGCCTATAGGTGAATCCAGAAATGCGTGTAGAATGTAAGTTGGGTAGTACTCCGTAGAACTGATTGTAAACAGAAGACACAAAATATCAGGGGACTGCAGAAGTCGCCCTCAGCCCATTTTGTTTGCGTACCGTGAGGCGGAAGATTTTAAATCTAATCGATCTTCAAGCTTATTTTGCATCGAAACGATATATTTCCGGACATGGATTCCTAATCAAAACTTTATCTACTTAGATCCTTCTACAGTCCCTAGAAGTTTGTAGTAGAAATTATGGAACATTCTGTATAGTGGTTTTGTCTGCAGTGGCAGTTAAAGAGAGAAGTGAAGTAGGACGGACCTCCACAAGCTTTCTTTTTTCTCTTCTAAATTGACATTCTCTGTTGTCATTGAGACATTTTATCAGCTGTATAAACAATCGCCACTGTTTACTTAGTTATTTCGAATGGAATTGAATGTAGGGTGGGAGCACTATCACCCAGCATTGCACCTGTTATGATCTATTGCGTTAATCCTCAAGCTAGGCGCATTCCCTAACCCACACCGGGTGACTACACTAAGATTCGCTGCGTACCAATATTACCCTCGTCCCTAGGTCAGTCCCCTGCGTGCGTCGCCACTCGGCGATCGAGGAATGCTATGGAATAATGACGAAATGGAGAAATGGTGGCGGAATGATGTAGATGGCTAATATGGGGAGAAAAGTGAGAAAAACCCCAACTGCGATCTTGTCCGCCTTAAGTATCTCTATAGATTTTTCAATAACAAATCCCAGACCTCATCGGGACTCGAGCCCGGGCAGCTTGCGTGACAGGTTGGAGGTCTGACCACTCAGCCACCGCAGGGTTTGCTAAGTTACTTCCTTGAAGCGGAAATAGTACTGAGCTTCGAGGTCAGCTCTGTGGGGTCGACTGTTTATCATAGCAACCGTGACGTCGACAGCTTGCATGGAGGAGAGGGGATAACGTTAACACAGGTTAACAGGAGACCAATGAGCTTGCCAATTTTCGAAGGTTTCATTATTATTATTATTATTATTATTATTATTATTATTATTATTATTATTATTATTATTATTATTATTATTATTGAAGACCAGAGTTTCAGAAAATAGGTAGAAATAGGCAGGCAAAAAGGCATATTTTTACTTTGTTACTTAACGACGCTGGATAAACTACCGGGTTATTTTTATTGTCGATGGAATTGGTGATAGCCAGATGAGGCCGATGATTCGCCATAGATTACCTGACATTCGCCTTACTCTAAAAACCCAACTAGATAATTAACCGAAACGCGAAGAGAACCCACGCCCGAGCGCAACTCCGGATCAACAGGGAGACGTGATACCGCCTGAGCTACACCGATTGCCAAAAAAAAGGACACTTAATATATGTAATATATGCAGTAAAAATGGGATTTATACTGGGACATCATTTTATTTTTACTAACATTTCTAATATTAACCTGGCTATGCCTTTGGATTAACGGTTGAGAACCGAAAACATCGTTTGCTATCCTCTTCCACGACCGGAGTTTGATGATACTGGCACTGTTCAAAACATACAGAGGTGAGCCTGCCTGGAAAGAAATAAAAAATAGGTTGCAGCCGCCAAATTACTCTTCAAGGAACGACCACTCATATAAATTGAGGGAAAGAAGGCAGAGGACGGACACTGGAAAGTTTTCTTTTCTCAATCGTACTATCAGGGACTGGAATGCTTTACCTGCAGACTTACTAAAGGCTTTACCAACAACCAAAAATGTATTTAAAAATAGGCTTAAGGACCTTACTAATAGACGGTAATTATACACAGTACTTAAAGGGTGTAAATGATATGTTGTTATTGAAGTGTTGTATCAGTGAAGAATTATGTTGTGTCAGTGAAGTGTGTTGTATCAGTGAAGAAGTATGTCGTGTCAGTGAAGTATGCTGTGTAAGTGAAACGTGTTCCTGTCAGTGAAGCTGTATAGGTTATAGTGGCAGTGCAAAGTATTTGAACAGTGAAATGTTTTTGAAGTGTTAGTGAAATCAGGATAGAATCAGTGAAATGTGTCGTAGTTCCAGTGCAGTGAGTGAGTTGACAGCGAAATGAGTGTAATGTTGAAAGGTACTTGTGCAGATATGAACATATACTCGTGGGTTTTAGTTCGATCTTAGTTTTAAGATACAAATTAGATTTATTTCAAATGTTATTTTAAGTGATCGTATCATTTAATTTAGTATATTCCCTGTTGTTGTTGTTGTTATTATTATTATTATTATTATTATTATTAGTATTAATTATTAGTATTATCATTAATTGTATTTTTAATTAATAAGTTTATTATTGTCATTATTGAGTGTAATTAGTTACCACTGCCACCGGGTATATACCCATTGTAGTGTGAATACATACATACATACATACATACATACATACATACATACATACATACATACATACATACATACATACATACATACATACAAGCAAATCACTTTACTCGGTATAGGAAGGAAGAAAAATAGTTCATCCATTTCCGTGAACTAGGAAATATCACGATTTTTAGTTTGATAATTTTCATTAGGTTTTTGTGTAATCAAAATACGGTTCAGTGTTAATAATAAGTGTTTTTATTCACGAACTGAAGTATCCATGCGGACGTACTCATTATGCAGTGTATATTATACCGTCTACAGCACATTAGCCTACAATATAGAGAGTGAATTTAAATTGAAAAATAATCATAATATGGATATTTAAACACAATTCTGAAAATGATGGTCGTTCATTTCGATACAGGCTTCAGTTCTTTTGTGCATATTATTGCACTATAGACTATTGTACATATTTCCAATTTTCAGTTTCGTCCTTCGTACTAGTAACTCATATTAAAATAATTCTGTACCTACTCTATAAAAGAGTACTTTACGTACTGTAAATTCAATCTTCACTTCTGCCCGATCTGAAAACATAAAACTATTCAGACATGCTATCTACTGTCAGTCCAAGTGGTTATGTCGCAGGATCGTAGAAAGGGGGGAAATCACGTGTAATTTAATTATTTAACGATAACGTTTTATTTAAGCTATTTTAAACAGTTGTATAATATTACGTAGACGTCCAATTCCTAACAGAAATTAATGTTTTCAGAAAAGAGCTAAGACAGCACACCCACTAACCTTTACAGAGGGGCGAGCAGAAGCAGGTAGGGGAAACGGGATGCGACATAATCAAACGTATCTGTGCGAAAATATGATTAAATATTGAAAGCTGTTTCTTCACTGGAAAACCGCATCATATTTCTGGAACGTACTACACTCACTAACTCAATACTGCTTACTATAACTGTAAGGCGACTTTCACTGTATATGCTGCCTTGGTTCTGTGTAGAGGACTTCGTTAGTGGAAGGGGTGGGATTGAAGTACATTAAAAAACTCATGTACAGTAAAAATTGAAGTAAAAATGAAATTATTTTATAGATTTATTATAGATTTATTTGTAATATTGACAATTAATATTTAAGGAGAAAAATTAGCTTCGGCGCCGGGGATCGAACCCGAGTCCTTGGTTTTACGTACCAAGCGCTCTTACCACTGAGCTTCAATCCACAGTACCGGACCGAACCCTCCTCCTTCAATGTTTCCCTTTTTGGCTTGACTCCAAGTTAGGCATATACAGGGTGTTTCAAAAATACAGGGCATAATTTCAGGTATGTATTTCCCACATGTGGACAATACGTAGAACCAAGGACTCGGGTTTGATCTCCGGCGCCGGAGCGATTTGTTCTCCTCAAATATTAAATATTAATAAAATGATGTCCCTGTATGTATATTACAAATATGCAAGTGAAGATAGCTGATTGTAGCATTACAAATTTTATCGTTTTGATAACACCTATTTTTACAACCAAAATTTTAAGAACATGGAACAAAATCTCACTTATCTACTTTTCACTCGTAGTTGTAGCATGTGAAAAGGCATAACTGAATCATTCAGGAAATATAGATAACTCATTTTCACGCAAAAGTGCATTTACCTATTTGTGGTATTAAGGTAACGAATTTATTATTACATTTAGAATTGGAAATGGCTTTTGTTCAACAGCACAAAGCAGCATTTCATTGAATGAGATATCTAAAACGAAAATAAATTGATTTACAGATTTAAAAATCTACAAATTATCCTCAAACTTTCAGACTCTTTTGTCTCAGAGCGACGATTTATGCCTCTAAATTCTTGTGTTGAAGATTTAAAAATCTATAAAGCATATAAAACTTCAATGTAAACACAGGACGTTTTACCAGAATTTGCTAGTATGTTGATTGAAAAAGAAAAAGTAGAGAACTGTGACAATTGACTTAAAGATACCGCAAACGATTTGCTAAGAAGCCTTATGAAGTAAATTTGTTCTACAAATGATGATGATGCACATTCACGTCATGCAACGTCATATAATAAATAATGTTACAGATTAAAAAGATGCTAAATGTTGTACACACTTTTGTTTAATAAAGGCTATTATTTATGTAATATTATTAATGAGTAGGCTACTACTGAAATTCTTATTCTGTCCCATAAATACTAATAAACGTGTTTAAAGCGACCCATACACGACGAAACATGCCTCGAGGCATGCGGCGATTCACGGGTCAGAGGAAAATCTCATCGTATGTGAGCTGGTCTGTGTATGTATTCCGTATCATTGATACGATCTCACTTGATACCGCCCCCGAGGCGAGACTGATACAGGCCTCGAGACGAGAACTGACGCGTTTCATCGTGTGTGCTGTTGCCTCGAGACCTATACCACATTTTAATCTCACTGAAGTGGAGAACAGAGCGTTATAAGCTAAGTGCATAGGCCTACTTACTTACTTACAGGCTTTTAAGGAACCCGGAGGTTCATTGCCGTCCTCTCATAGGACCGCCATTGATCCCTATCCTGTGCAACATTAATCCAGTCTCTATCATCTTATCCCACCTCCCTCAAATCCATTTTAATATTATCTTCCCATCTACGTCTCTGCCTCCCCAAAGGTCTTTTTCCCTCCGGCCTCCCAACTAACACTCTATATGCATTTCTGAATTCTCCCATACGTGCTACATGCCCTGCCCCTCTCAAACGTCTGGATTTAATGTTCCTAATTGTGTCAGTTGAAGAATACAATGCGTGCAGTTCTGTGTTGTGTAACTTTCTCCATTCTCCTGTAACTTCATCCTCTCATCCCCAAATATTTTCCTAAACACCTTATTTTCAAACACCCTTAACCTCTGTTCCTCTCTCAAAGTGAGAGTCCAAGTTTCACAACCATGAAGAACAACCGGTAATATAACTGTTTTATAAATTGTAACTTTCAGATTTTTTGACAGCAGACTGGATGATAAAAGCTTCTCAACCGAGTAATAACAGGCATTTTCCATATTTATTCTGTGATTAATTTCCTCCCGAGTATCATTTATATTTGTTACTATTGCTCCCACGTATTTGAATTTTTCCACCTCTTCAAAGGATAAATTTCCAATTTTTATATTTCCATTTAGTATAATATTCTCGTCACGAGACGTAATCATATACTTCGTCTTTTCAGGATTTACTTCCAAACCTATCTCTTTACTTGCTTCAAGTAAAATTCCCGTATTTTCACTAATCGTTTGTGGATTTTCTCCTAACATATTCACGTCATCAGCATAGACAAGAAGCTGATGTAACCCGTTCAATTCCAAACCCTCTCTGTTATTCTGGACTTTCCTTATGGCATACTCTCGAGCGTAGTCAAAAAGCAAAGGGGATAGTGCATCTCCTTGCTTTAGCCCACAGTGTATGTATGTATGTATGTATGTATGTATGTATGTATGTATGTATGTATGTATGTATGTATGTATGTATGTATGTATGTATGTATGTATGTATGTATGTATGTATGTATGTATGTATGTATGTATGTATGTATGTATGTATGTATGTATGTATGTATGTATTCACACTGCAGTGGGTATATACCCGGTGGCAGTGGTAACTAATTACACCCAATAATGGCAATAATAAATAATGAATTGGAAATGCACTTGACAGAAACTGACTTATACGGACTCTGCTGTATGTTTCACAGTGCATTTATTTATTAAATTATAATAATTTACTACTTATAAATTATGTAATTTATTTAATCTTAAATGTTCTCTTGTTGAGTTGGATGAGGTCGTTTGGGCTCCCAATAATCTGTTTTGACTTTTGGCTGTTCATTGGGTCTGGTCGTTTTGATTCCAGCAGTAATATCTAAGGTCGGTCGTTTCGGTTCCGGCTACGACACTGGAGACTGGTCCTATCGGCTCCTGCTTCGCATTTAACAGGCTTAGGGCTTAAATATTGGCATGGTTAAAAATTTTATTAACATTAGAACGTTTCGTGTAAGTCAGGCATGTCAATTGATGCCCACAGGAGCAAGCGCGCGCTTTAGAGCTCAGGAGAGCCTGAGCGCTTTACAGCGGAAAGGAAAGAGACAGACGAAAGAGGTGGTATATGCCGCTTGGTCGAGCTATATACAGGGATGGCCAGCACTGATTCAATAGATAAAGGGAAGAGAACTTATTAAAACTGCATCCATGTTAATTTTTAGATTTGCCTGAGAAGTATAAGTGCATTATAAGAATGTAAGTTTTAATTTTAATGCTCATTTTTCACAAGTTTGATTTTTTTATTCAAAAGAAATATTTGGGTTCCAAGCTTCAAAATGAGGGGTCATTTATTAAAATCCGTTCAGCCGTTGTCCCGTAATTTCCATTACCAGTTCAAATATTATATATATATATATATATATATATATATATATATATATATATATACTGTATATAAATTCTATAATTTATTATTTATTAAATATTACAACACAATTATAGTGTTTGCAATAAGATTGACGCAGATATGAACTGTGAGTGTACTGGGAGGAATTTATCAGCATGTACAGTCTTAGAAAAAAAGCTTTGTTGCACAAATACTTTATAGGTCCCAGAAAGGAGGCAGTGCACATGATCAGACATACAACGAAACAAAACTAATTTTATTACCTCAACTAATCCTTATCTTGTGAACCAGGTCGCTCGTCCTCTGATCATGCACAATGCCTCATTTCTTGCACTTGTAAAGTATCTATGTGACAAAACGTTTTTCTAAGACTGTACAGCAATTTTCCATGTTTATGTAGTGTGAAATCAACATCATACATGGGCATAAATGCAAAAAATGGAGCAATGGAGGAACTTATTAAAAAGTGTAAAGAAATTAGTACTTTCAGAATAAAGATTTCTTGGCAAAAACTAATCATAGCTTCAAATCAAATGAAGAACTCCAAACCAAGTTCGTCCAAGTTTGTCAGTGGACAGCGATTGTGTATCCATTTTGTGGTATTTCTACTTGCTGGCTTTCTTCACAGATAGAGGAACTGTGAGAAAAGGGACCGAAAACATTCCCGGAGATGAATTAGAAATCCTGGATGGCAGGAACATAAAGATGATTCAAATAGTTTATAATTTTGATTATTACTGAAGAGTCTGAATTTTCTGTCCTAGTCTTCAAAACATATATTTATATTCTGAAAGACATAATTTCTTGAAAATGTACTGCCCCTTCGCTGTTAAAGAAATGTTTGAATCTATCTCGTACTTCCCTTTTGGAGATGTTTAACGATCTTGACGGTCTTTATAAAGGCATTCAGTCCCCAGTACATCTCTATTCACCACGTAGGCCTACTATTTCTCCAGTTAACATACTCTATCTCCTCATTATACCCTAGATCATATATGTAACAGATAACTCATCGCTATGTTAAAATCGGCAGCACTTTGAAGAGATCAACCGTCAGGATCGCCACCCGTCCGCCATAAACGAACACGAGATGGCAGTACAGTCGCTAATGCAATTCAAATGGGAACTATGACGTGACTCCTTATGTAACAACTAGATGGCAGCGTAGTAAACCTGACAAAAGTTGTTAACGTCAAAGCCTATAAGGCCGACCTATCTGTTACATATATGATCTAGGATTATACAGTCTCCTCACTGATACAGCCACAAGCCTATGTTGATCGATAATACAAGAAATCATTTATCTTCACACCAGTGAATCGCCGCATGCCTTGAGGCATGTCTTCTCGTGCATGGGCCACTTTAGACCCAAGAGTATGAATGTTCAGTGTAGGCCTATGTAGTGGATGCAATTTTTCTACATCTTTATATCGACAAAGTCTGACCTTCCCAGAATTTGGGTCCACGTTTCTCCACTGCCTACTTGTAATACTATTACTTTTTGTAATTTCACAGCAATGTTTTAAGCGACCTCAATGTTTTTTTTTCCTTTGTTAGGAGGGAGGAAATATCCCACGCACTACGATCTGAGGTCTATTGTACACCCCCTATATGAGATGAGTTGCGTGCCCACTGATCCTCTACGCGCACCGACCTAACCATCCCCTTAACGACCGGTTCCTACATCCAACAGGAGTCCATATACCATTCCTGCTTCGGGAACCCCCCCAAAGGCTCTCTTAACGGTCCGAGGCGGAAGTCCTCCCCCCAGAAGTTCTGCCCCGGATTCCGTTGCAGAAGCTATCCATCATCACTAGACTACAATCCACTGAGGCCGGTCGAGAGAGCCAGCAGCTTCGGAGGGCCGCCTGTAGAGCAATCTGAAAACCACAAGAAGTAACGGAATGATGAATGATAGGATGATAGCGGAGGAAAGGAAGTGGCGAAGATGAGTGGGGTTCCAATCGCCTGATAAAGTTACCTGATATTCATCCATAGCAGTAAGGGAAAAACCCCGAAAAAACCTCACCCAGGGAACTCGTTCCGACCGGGAATCGAACTCGGGCCCGCTGGGTTCGGAATTAGATTCGCTAACTCCTCAGCCACAACGGTGGGCGACCGCAATGTTAGTATTTAAACAAATGAAATGGTCGGCATCAGTATACATTTTTTTAATGTTTTCTTTTTTTAGCGCTTGAAATTGCACAACAGTAACGAAAATTATCGTTAATAATAATAATAATAATAATAATAATAATAATAATAATAATAATAATAATAATAATAATATAGAGGAGAAGGTGGTAATATGGGACAGGATTGTAAAATGGTACATGATACACTGCTGTTTTTCTGAAATTAGTGGCGCTACCTCTTACGTACAGCGACATACTCTCTCCTCCTCGGTTAATTTTGGTCTGCAATGGAATGCAATAAGTCCATCGAGTGAGAGTGGTGCATGTTCATTATGCCAATGTTAAAAGCTTTTTTTTTTCTTTTTTTTTTTTTTTTCAGAGGGCGCTTTTCTCGGCTTGTTCCGTGGTAACAAATTAAGGTAGAGGAATTCTGTTTATGCCTAAAAAACGTAGGGGGTATAGATTTGTAATGCCCAACATCATGGGAATCAAGTGCCATTCTAAATTAAATTTATACAAGGTTTTATGCTATGATATGAGTGGTGGTATTATGGGATAGGTTGTCCCATATTACAACATTACTATTCGTGTAAGAAAAATAGATTTTCAGGACAAAACTACAGTCTTAGAACCTTCTAATTTGTGTGTAAGATACTGAAAAACGTGCATGAAAAGTGCCGAGGACAACACTAGGGCCTTAACCAATGAAAAACGGAGAACATTATATTTTTCACATAACTATCAAGACATTCACTTCCATATGAATTCTGTGTCTAATGTGTTACCAGTGTTCATGTCTTAAGCATTGTATGTGATTCCAGGCTTAATTTTTTAGAATTTACGCAGGTAGTTTGCCCATCCCATATTGCAACCTTATTTTCTGTAAGTCCAATTATGCGGTATGAGAACTTTCTAAACACAGCACCTGATTCCTTGATATAATCATGTTATGACTGCACACAAAGAGACTTGATATTCCTAGACCTATAAGTGAGAACGTCAAATCCCATTTTTAACTTCATTGTTTTCAAATTATGGACTGTGGAAAAAGACTGTCCCATATTACTACATTCTCCTCTATTATTATTATTATTATTATTATTATTATTATTATTATTATTATTATTATTATTTATGTGATGATCCTTATAGGGACCAATGGCGGGCTTATGTGAGGGCGGCAATGAACCTCCGGGTTCCTTAAAAGCCAGTAAGTAAGTAAGTAAGTATGTGATGATCATTATGATGAAAGTGATAGGCTATTGAGTATTAGGCTTATGCGTATTTTATTTCAGGTTTTTATGGCAGTCTCAAAATTCTGAACAAAAAAAGTAGAATGATGAAATGCGTAGGAAATAAATATGGCTGAAATCTTTCGTAACAATCCTGCTGATACCCAGGAAATTCTTTGAGCGATTCGAATCTTTAGAACTTGCTTAATAAGCGGATCCTACTCGGGCCGCTAACAGATCATATCCGTATTCATACTAAAGAAATTCACAATTCGATAAAAAGAATTCAAAAGGACGACTGAAAGCCACAAAGTCTCCTTTGACAACGATGAAAGCTTTGCCTTGTACCGAAACAACTTGCAGATAGAGCGAGTTATATGTTATTGCAAGAACGGATCAAGTGAGTACAGTAGTAGGACGTACAACACATTTCCATGACGTGGACAAGGTAATTGAAGGGTTCAGAGCCATAGTGGGTCAAGCGCCACTTATTAAAAACGGAGAAAGCAAGGGTTAAAGTGAGTGAATACCATAGTTTAATGAAGATTGACATATCATTGAGTTTGAACGTGTATACCTTATATTACTTGCTATATGTTTCCATTGAATTATGGTGATAACTTCATTTTAACCCTTGTTTACTACAATTTTAGTAAATGGCGCTTAGCCCACTATGGTTCTGAACCCTTCAATTGGAAAAGTATTTCTAAAATAATTTTTCATGCTTATTTATAAGAGTTCTATAGAACGTAAATAGATACCTTCCAAAGCGATAACCATTTTGTAATACAATAAAAAAAAATATTATTATCATCATCAGCATCATTAAGTAGCTATATGCTTAACTCTAAGCGCTGTACATCACGCATACTTTCAAGTATAACTCCCTGTAAAGTTGAATTGAATAATTTCGAAGGTAAAATTGTCCCGGGGCCGAGCATCGAACCCGGGACCTTTCGTTAAACGTACCAACGATCTATCGACTGAGCTACCTTGGAACTCTACCCGGCACCGATCCAATTTTTCTCTCTATATCCACAGACCTCAAAATGGGCTGACAACCGTCAAGCAACCAACATTGAATGCACACTAAGTCTGTGTGACTTAAATTGTGGTTTTCTGTTAACGAACAGTGACGTGTATTATGCAAATCAAACTTTCAAGCTCAGCACCGGACCAGCAGGCAAACTCACCATCGTTCTGAGCTACACCGTTTGACGCATATGTTCAATAGTTTCTCGTTGGCAGCATATAATAGTGTTATAAGTAAAAAAATGATGAAGCATCAAAGGGAAGATATATTTAAATCATATGAGGCGTTCCGTAAGAGAAGGGCGAACCCGCCAAATGTACCTGTAGAGATAATCGATGTTCAAAGTATTTTACCTGTAAACGAGATGAGGGCGAAGCCGCCAAGGACACGTGTAAATAATGATAATTACTTTGTACACTGAAAAACGAATACCTTTATTGAAAATTGGAATTAAATGCCCAATTTAATATTCCAACTGAATTTGTGATCATTGATGACATTATGAATTCATCAATATTATGGGAATAATATTTGAAAAAATTATATTAGAAAAGGCAAAGTGCATAGAATGAACTCAATAGTTGGAGACGTTAATAACAATAGGGTATAATAATAATAATAATAATAATAATAATAATAATAAATAAAAATACTTAATCGCACTGTGATGTGACATTTACAAAGTGTCTGAAATTATTAATAAACAAAAATAAGTAGATACCTGTCATGTTATTACCCTTGCTATCAAAAGAGGTCTCACTTGTTCTGGGAACAGAGGCGCTAATAATTCATTACATCATCTTCATGAATATGTAACTCTGAGTCTGTCACTGCTAGTTGCACGTTTTGTTTGCTGATCAGTCATCCAGAAACATTCTGTGGCACATAGATAAGGAGAGCTTTCAGATCCTTTACTTTATCAGAAGTGAGCTTTATTGGCGTGACATACCTCTTTGCAAAACCAGCTGAGAGAGGTCGGCCTGTTCTTAATGCGACATCTGTTCACATCAACACTGGTTACGAGCTTAGAAATATAGGCATTCTGGAGGTCATAATTACCTAACTCCCAGAAATTACGAAATGCAGGTTGTATTTTCTCCATACCTAATGCGTTGAAGCCCCACATGTACATGGCGGGCCTATACCGCGAGCTTGCACATGTCGAGATGTTTTCGTACTAATGTACGATTCACCTTTGGTCCTTTTAATCTTTGCTTGTACGTTTATCCATTTTTCGACATGCCTCTGACGTTTCCTACAATAACCAGATATGCCTGGTTGATTATCACTGTCACTATTACTCATATTATGCTATTACAATGTCCATAAATACACGTAATTCCTCACTGCGGCTTTACTGGCCTGTGTGGTTTCAACAACACTGAGACAATGAATGGCGCGCGCCTTCAGGCGGAGTGACGTCTTCGCCCTTCTCGTAGAGTGTAATATGAATATTATGAACCTGTCACATACTACACAGTTTCTCCAACCTTACAAACAGTGATAATTTCGATGTAGTAAGTGAGAGCCCGCCAACGTCTGCCAGGCTTAAGTTGCAGATATGTGTCTTAAATACTCAGAAGAGTAAAAAAACATAAAATTCGACTCTTGGCGGGCTCGCTCTTCTCTTACGGAATGCTTCATATAGCATGTTAAATTGATTAATGTAAACGAACGATATAGTTAACATAGGCTTATTGACCGAACCTTTGGTGAAAGAAATAGTAATATACGTTACAAGAGCGGTATGTTGACGTTTTCATGGTCGAGGATAAGATTGAAAAAGCGAAACGTAGTTGAGCTTTTTTAATTTCCGAGAACATGAAAACAAACATACCGCTCGTGTATCGTACATTATTTTGTGCGAAGATCGTTTATTACATACCTGAAAGACGAATTTCTAATTAGTTGCAATGAAATCTCCATGTTGGTTTCTGTTTAATTACGGCAACTTCGGAACACCAAAATATCTTTCTTCAACATTGTTGCTATAAAATGTTTTCTGTGTTTACTATACTCCAGCAGGCCGTGATATACGTCTGTCTTTTTTTACCCCCAGTCTATAAATGCGAACTTAAAACAAACGGTAAGGTTATGTAATGATTTATTTTTCATTTTAATATTGTAACAATATTATTTATATAACATATTGCAGTAATAACATCCGCATCTGGAATCTTGTTGATTTTTTCACGGCTTCCTTAATGTTACTTGTATCAGGAATGCAATAAGTTTCGTGGAGTAGTAGATTTTACTCAATTTTTGCAAATATTTAAAAACAATAATTAACATTGCAATTTAGGTGAAATTGCAGTGGTAAGTTTCCAATTTATAATTATTACTATGTTAAACGTCTCTAAAAATAATATGTTAAAAGCCTAAAGCAGTAAAATGAATGCCGCGCTTAAGCGTTAAGAAGAGGGAAATTGTTATGTGTGTTACGTTGGGAATACTGAATGTGGTATTTCACACTTACCGCGTATTGGTTCTGTGCGGAAAACAAGCAAATACGCACGATCTCGCACAAAAAGAATAAGTTCATATTTGAAAATGTTTCGTAAGACTAAGTAGTACAATGTACAACAATGTAACAACAACAGTAATAATAAGAAAACTGTGCGCACTTAACATTACTGAAGTAATAAATAAAGGGACACCTATAGGACAAGCAAGACCCTAAGGGAGGGGAAGTATAGATTATCGAATTCGCTCCTTCCACAGTATATCAGACGTAGCTGCTGTATTTACATTAACAGCTAGCAACACGATACACCAGTCATGTCAATTGATGCCCATAGGAGCAAGCGCGCGCTTTAGAGCTCAGGAGGGCCTGAGCGCTTTACAGCGGAAAGGAAAGAGGTAGTATATATGCCCCTTGGTCGAGCTATATTCGGGGTTGGCCAGCACTGATTCAATAGAAAAAGGGAAGAGAACTGTATCCATGTTAATTTTTAGATTTGTCTGAGAAGTATAATTGCATTATAAAAATGTAAGTTTTAATTTTAATGCTTATTTTTTTCACTAGTTTGATTTTTTATTCAAAAGAAATATTTTCTCAACTTCTTTTATAGAAAAGTAAAATTTTCAGATATAGGCCTATTATTTAGTAGCCTTACAGAATGTTTTTGTAAATCTAATACACCGTAAATACATATTACTGAAGATAGTGTACTGAACATTTTAAAAATATTCGCATGGAAATTGTTTGTAAGGAAATAATAAATTTAACAAAGCAAATACTGTTACATCATAAGCAAAAGATATGTGCCCATGTGTTGTAAATATGTTAGCTCTATAGCTTCAGCACATTTCGAGAAAATAGTTTAATATTCTGATGTTAGGAAGTTGCTAACCAATATCACCTTAAAAGCATAATGCGATAAGAGTTTTGTTATGTAATATTAGTTACACTTAAAACATATACAGTACCCAGGTAACTTTGCTTTGTACTGTAATATTGTTTTGATTAGTTTATTGATTACTTTTATAAGGCTAAAGGTACCATCAATATCAATTCCAAGTTATCATGTCATACTCAATCTCTATTTTTTTGGGATATTACTTTCTTTATGATTGATGTATTTCATCCATTTAGTACAGTATAGATGTACTACTATGGAATTTATGTGAATATTTCTTCTTAACTCTTTATTATGTTATTAACGTTTAAAACAAAACTGCAATATTATGATATTGGTGTTAGTACTTTTGTTTTACAGACAATATAGATAATGCAAATCAAGATTTCAGGTATAACTCCCTGTGAAGTTGATTTGAATAATTTCGAGGAAAAATTGTTCCGGAGCCGGGTATCGATTTGCATAATACACGTCACTGTTCGTTAACAGAAAACCACAATTTAAGTCACACGGAGTTAGTGTGCACTCGAAGTTGGTTGCTTGACGGTTGTCAGCCCACTTTGAGGTCTGTGGATATAGAGGGAAAAATTGGATCGGTGTCGGTTAGAGTTCCCGGGTAGCTCAGTGGTAGAGCGTTGGTACGTCAAACCAAAGGTCCCGGGTTCGATACCCGGCTCCGGAACAATTTTTCCTCGAAATTATTCAATATAGATAATATCAAACAGAAAGAAGCCATATAAAAATAACGACATAAAATTTCACATTCCGTTTGAAGCTTGTGCACCACTGTTTTCTTAATCCAACAGGCTGCTTATTCATATACACAACCCTTCCTCTTTCCATACTTAGCGCTTGATGCCCGCGCACGACGTCAAGGTCAGAAAAATGCGCTTGCTTTGACATCACTGTGATACACGATCCAATAGTTACATACAGTACGTCTGCGAGAGCTAGAAATTATTTTGAGGAGATAAGAAGAGAATTGAGGCTACTGAGGCATGATTCTTATGGAAGAATCATACGTTCATATATTTACAGAATAACGAACGGCAACATAAGAAAAGAACTCAATTATTCAAATGCAGGGGTATGTAAATGATTATTTCAAAAGCATGAACATCTAATTAGAATTAACTTTACAGTACACGCCGACAAGTTGTGACGTGTACAGACTAGCGTTTAAGCTACAAAATAAATAATTGTCGCAAAATGCACGAATGAAAAATTATATTTGTGCTAATTGCGAAATGCTTGTGCAGTATTAAAAATAATTGTGTAGAAAGGTAAAATTAATAAAGTATGCAGAAACAAAAAGTTATACAATTTGTTTCTTGGAGTTTTATTACTTTCAATCCATTATCACACTCAAGATAATATAGCTACTTATGTAAGTAAATCATTACACATAGGTATGTTTAGAATTAATTACTGCTGAATAAACGTCACATTAAAATACGTTATTTTATGGGTACTCTAAACATTGAAATTCTTCACTAGTTTGCCCTTCAGAATCTATTGTTAGCATAATTCTAACTTTTCACTGAAAGACGGTTTCTAATTTCACTTTTTACAAGATTCATGCAAATAAATCCTCGCTCACAATTTAAACAGGGGATGGAATTATATAAATCAATTAGAATAAATTGTTCACTTAATGAATTGCACCAACTCTTTGAAATCAATTTCTGAACATCTATTGCTCAATATCTTTTCGGACATTGCCCATGTCATTAACATTTCATGTAAGATCAGATTGGATCAGACACATCTTTGATTTCTTTTTCTCCATTACCATCTTCGTTTCTGAGTCCAATGTGGTTGTCATATTTTTACACATTTCCATTCAAAGTTTGTTGCATTTTTAGAAGTCGAGTGGCAAAATGCGACTGTGGCTTAAATCTTGCCTGGCACAGATCAGTAAAAAACAGAGACGAATGATATTTAAGAAAAAGTGATTTTAGCCTATATCAACAGTAATGAATGAAACCTATAATTTCTACACTTACTACATAAATGGGTTTTAAGTTCTAATTTAAAATTCATTTATTTATTTTTCTAGCTTTGTAATACCAGTATAAAACTACATATTCTTAAGATGCGAGTATTTTGATTTCAAAATGGAAGAAGATTGCTTTCGAAAGTTACACTGTTCTTGCCATGTTTGTGTGATGTACATTTTAATTTGTGACAACGTATGAGGCAGGTGCAAGATTCCGCTGGTATATGATACGAAGATCATCTGAATATAGGTTAGGATTATATCTTTACCTTCTAGATAAAATGAACTAAATATTTTCATTGCTATTCCGCGGAACATAAAAATGTTAATAACCTATAAAACGTAGCAATTAAAAAGGAAAGTAATTGGTATTTAAGACGCATTCTAACAAAGTGAAATTGAGCCCTTGTCGCACCGCGTTAACGCAGTAATAAGACACGACAGTAAAACTTTATTGTAGAAGATACCGGAGAATACTTTGCTACAAACTAAAAGTTCTGTTTTTTGTGTTACTAGTAATTTTCCAGGGAAATGAAATTTCCTCATATTTAATGTGATCTGGCGAGAGATAAAGGTATATTACGCTTCCTTGCTTATATCTGCTTGCACATAACATGGTGTTTTGTTAATGAACGTAAGCATTTGAGGCACTATTAGAAATTGCATTTAGAGCAAAGTTTTATTGAGTGTGTAGGTGACAATGATTACATCTAAAAAACATGACGAGAGCTGGAATTTAGTAGAAAGCACTAAATATTTCTTAATTCATATTCATACTTCTTACTGAAACCTATAATCCACTAAACTGAATATGTTCATTCATTTATCTGTCCCATTCTACAGTTACTCCCTATTCATCTGTTGATACATTTACCCTCATATATAAATGAATCGTTCAGAGCTAAATTGGATCAAGTCCATGAGACGTAGTTTTGAGATAATAGGACTTAAAGTTAACTTTCTCTAGTGGATTATCTAATTTCACTAACAATAATTTTATTGTTCCATTCTCGAATTCTACATTTACAAAATATAAGCAATTGTATATATTATTTTGATGTACCGAAGTACATATGAAGTTTCCATGCAGATATTCTGCGTCATCGTACGATGAAAGAGTAGTGGAACGGAGAAAAATTCTCTCCGGCACCGGGATTTGAACCCAGGTTTTCAGCTCCACGTGCTGATGCTTTATTCACTAAGCCACATCGGATTCCCATCCCGGTGTCGGATCGAATCGTCTCAGTTTAAGTTCCATCTCTTGGGTTTCCTCTAGTGGCCTGCCCTCTGCACTACGTCATAGATGTCTATCAACGTAGGACAAAGTCCACATAATGTGCGGAGGTGCACTCGTTATGAGTGACTGATTGGCCGGGATCCGACGGAATGAGCGCCGTCTTAAATCACAAGTGATTTAGCATGCCATATATATATATATATATATATATATATATATATATATATATATATATATATTATTTTAATGTACCGAAGTACATATGAAGTTTCCATGCAGATATTCTGCGTCATCGTACGATGAAAGAGTAGTGGAACGGAGAAAAATTCTCTCCGGCACCGGGATTTGAACCCGAGTTTTCAGCTCTACATGCTGATGCTTTATCTATTAAGCCACAGGGCAGGCAGCGGGCAGGCCACTAGAGGGAACCCCAGAGGTGGAACTTAAACTGAGATGATTCGATCCGACACCGGGATGGGAATTCGGTGTGGCTTAGTGGATAAAAGCATCAGCACGTAGAGCTGAAAACCCGGGTTCAAATCCCTGTGCCGGAGAGAATTTTTCTCCGTTCCATTACTCTTTCATCATAAACAACTGTGATGTTAATTGATGCAACACTTTGGTGACTTAATCCACTACGGGTCAGAACATCGTGAACAAATAATCAGAGCCAAAAGTGACTGGTGTCACCTACCGGCGAATGCTTGGAATTGAGACTTGGTCCATTACTGCTCGGAAATGATCCAACTTCAGATAATCAGAAAATGAATTAAACTCAATTTGTGAAAATTTGTGACTTGATCCACTTTAGCTCTGAACGCCCCATATGTTCATATACTCATCTATCCGCTTATGTGTCCATTATAATTCTTTTCTATTAAGTTATACATGTACCCTTGTATAAGAATATCCATAAATCAATTAATCTTAAAGAATTAATCTAATCACTCACTCACCCTACTATTCATTCATTCATTCATTCATTCATTCATTCATTCATTCATTCATTCATTCATTCATTCATTCATTCATTCATTCATTCATTCACTTTTAATAATCATGATCTTGTATATTTTATACTTGTGTATCTGAGTATCTACGTTGTATCAATATAATACATACGTACTTACTTTCAACCAGTTGTGTGCAATCAAAAAACAAGAAATAAAGCCTTAGAAGCAATCATTCTCGTAGAGGCAGATAAAAAAAGTTTTTTTTTTCTCTTCCACCATGTTAGTAATATCAAAACAAGTGCTTATACAACTATTGGTTACTCTAGCGCAATTATGAGGGCCGTAAAATAAGTTTCCCTGGGGCCATTTACCTATTTAGGCCTACTTATTTACTTATTTAATTATTTATTTATTTATTTGCTTACTTATTTACTTATTTATTTATTTACTTACTAATTTATTTATTTATTTATTTACTTTTATTTATTTATTTGGCTGGAGTGCTTTGCAATGTTGAATGACAGCACTGACATCCGGTCTCATAGCTATCACTCACTTATCAACGTACAATTTATTTATCGTCATATTACTAGTAAAACCAGTTAAGACCAGTAATACAAGTTTAGTAAAAATAGGAATTAAAACTTTATTAATGCACGAAAAATCATAATAAATTGTTCAAATAAAGTAGCCTAATTGGTTTGTTGCCTGCATGCAACATTTCGGAATTATTTCATTTTAGTAGAATACAGAGCACGGAAAGATATATCGGGGAATGTACTTTAACTTATCTACACAAAAAGTGGATTTGATCTGCTTTACTAGCAATAGGACGATATATACATAAGTAGACCTTCTTACATTATATGCTCACATACATTTTAAAATTTATTTTACATATATTTTAATTTATTTATTTCCCTCATTCATTTTTCTCTTACTTGCTAAAGGTATGTCCCTAAGGATTTTATTATCTCGTCATTTGTAATTCTTGATAGGGTATTGTATACCTGCCGCCGTGAATGAATGTTAATGCAGCCAAGCGTAACTAGAACGTCATGACCGCACTGGCAGAAAAGGTGGGTGGGGTAAGAAAGGGGAGTAAAGTAGTCGCTCTCAGGAGCTACAGTTCTGCAGGCCTGTGATACATAGATATGATGTGCTACATCATATTTATTTGTTGAAACTTTGTGCATACAACACTGAAAGATGGGAGATTCCTCAGAGCTCAACATGACCCCCATTGCGCACCCTGCACAACTCATAACGGTGATGCAATTCAGCACATGTCCATTGTAACATACGAGGGGTGATTTGTTGAAAAGCTTGAGTAATTTTTACTCTCAGAACATTAGATCTGGGGAGTTTGTAGACCAAGCCAGGAGATAGCTGCTTCTTGTACTGGGTTTCGCCTGCGACCTCCTGCATGTGTTTTAACACAGAACCTGTTTCTACAATTGTTCAATACCACAACAGTATGGAATCGTATTTAGGTACATTACGCACACCATACTCACGTATAAATTCCCTTTCAACTCTTTTAACACTCGAAATTTAGCATACCAAAGAACACATTGTGCCCGCTGTTGATTTGTAGTACGGTAGCCATTTTAATCATCTACGATTTTCATTTGTCCTTTCAGATTTTGCATTTTTTATTGTAAGGTATGGAAACTCCCATCTTTTAAACATAATATAACCAGCAAGAATTTTTCCTACTATCATAATAGCTTTATAATAATAAATTAATACTATCCATACCCAAACGGATCAGACTGTACAGTATTTGCTAGAAGAGGATCATATTCCGCGATTAGTTTCAGAGCCACTACGAAATTTCCCACACTTGTTGACCTAAACCCGTAATTGTGACCTCTAGTTAAGATCTGGAAGGAAAGTCATATTTTCTTTTTATTTACAAAACGACTAATTTTCATACGTCTTTTCAATTAAACATTTTAATTTTTATTTCGATCTATTTTGTCCATGTACTGTCCGCTAATCTTTCAAGTTAACACACATTTTATGTTTTAACTGAATTTTCTTGGGCAGTTAATCGAGATTGGTCGTTTTCCAAATCACTAATCTGCATGGATTTTTAACAACGTGATCAGATAAAGATTTTCTAACTAGATGTGGGCTTCTGACGACAACGCTATGACACATGGTTCAAATTTGGTGACATCAGAGGTAACGTGCTGCAAAACTCCCTGTAATTCCTTTGCTCGCCTTATATTCCCATTGTTCTTCTTGTCGACTACTCGCTGTTCTTGTATTTTCCTTTTTGTCCTTGTTCTATTTGTCCTTGTTCCCCTGTTCTGCTTGCATTCCTCTTGATCTTAGAATAATCCAATTTTTTCCAGGTATTCTCCTTGTTCTTTTTTTTCGCCCCCTTGTTCTCCTTGTATTGTAATCTCATTGTTGTCTTTATATTTCCCTTTCTCTAAGAGCGTATTCCGAATCTCGGCGCTGAGCAATCCGATGGTATCATGGTTTTCCGAATTTCAACGATTACGTCACTGATGCTACACCGGTGTCGCACCGGTTCCATCAGCTTGCAGAGGTGGTGACAGTCCGCATCAGCCGCCATCAGCGAATCTGATTGGTTCTTGTATAGGGCAGGAATTAGCAGACGAATGACATCGTGCACTGTTGTGTCATGGCGGTGTGTTCTGCTTTGGTTCTGCTGTATTGTTTGTAATGAGCACAACGTAAAAACAACATGTTAATGGCTTATGAGCGAACATGTCAACGGACCAGTTATTACTACCGGTTCAAGAAATAAATTGTTTATGCTCTCGTTTCTTGAACGAGATGACAGTACGGAAATTTCGCAAAATCTTGCTAACGTAGCACAGACAACTTGTACAGCCAACATGACAGCCATCGAACCTTCCAGCAGTTTTGTTATTATTTCGCTGAAGCGTGACGTCATTGTTGTCCACCGGTCCGGTGAGATTCGGAATAACGCTGTAAGACAACCATTTCCAAATGCTGACTCTATATCATACGTATCTGCTCTCGAGCTCCTTGACAGGGAAAGAATAGGTATAAGAGCAAAATAGGGGGATGGCAGTGAAATTGAAATTATGTTTTATTTAACGACGCTCGCAACTGCGTTTCAGTTCATAGAAAGCAGAAAAACAGTACAACGTGATCTGTTGGGACGAGAATCCAAGCCCCCCGCATACCGGTAAAGCATCATGTGACAAACACGTTCACGTCTGAGTATTTCTGACAAAGTAAATTATTCAATGCCTTGAAAACTACACAAATATTGAGGATATTCCTGGAGAGTTTAAGGTAATGTTCATTTCTTTATTTAATTATTTATTAATTTTTTACTTATTTTTTTTTATTTATTTACGTATTTATTTATTATTCAATTTTATATGTAGGGTAGGAAATAAAATTAATTTTAATAACTTTCTATCAGATTCACTTTTTATAATGAATTAACAATTCGCAAATATCCATTTCCGTATGATCGATTTTTTTTTACCGTTCATAATATTTCTCGACTTTTATACCCTACCTAATCATGATGCTTGCCGATTGCAGTGGACTTGTTATATCTAAGTACATAAACTTTGGCTTTCTCCTATATCAGAGTCCCCGGTGTGCCGAAATTTTGTCCGGGAAGAGTTCTGTTACATGCCAGTAAATCTACTGACATGAGCCTGTAGCATTTAAGCACACTTAAATGTCATCGACCTGGGCCGGGATCGAACCCACAACCTCGAGCACAGAAGGCCAACGATATACCGACTACGCTGCCCAGCCGACGGATGGCAGTGAAAGGAATGGAGATGTTTAAATAGTGGAGACACAAAATTACCCTCCTTCACGTGTTCTACCAGCTCCTCTCCGAGAGGAGGAACGTTCTCCGAGGTCACAGGTTGGTCAGTTGGAAATGATTGCTCTAGGAATTTTCCCTTGTTCTCCTTGTATTCTCCTTCTTCTTGTCGTTTCTTGTTCTCGTGGTATTTCCTTCTTTTTCTTGTATTTTTCTTGAAAGCTTGAAATTAAATTTGCCGAATACCTCACGTTCAGGTAAAAATTCAACTCTCAGCGTCTCCTACCATGGTGTCTATTTTTACAGACTCTGACCAACTATTTGATTATCACCATTTTAACATCGCTACCATATCACAATGAAGAAACGGTGATTCAGACCTGCTTCATCATCAAGGCTGAAGGTGTTGCTGATAATTCTGTATCTGAATCGTCCAGTCTCTACAATGCATCTAAGATGATGTAATTCTAAGCTTAAATTATATTATTGGCTATTCGTTACAGGTTTTATGAACATTACCTTCGATGAAATATTATGCCATCCATTGTGCTCATAATTTGTTTTCCATTCTATTTTTTCGTGTAGCCTAATGTTGTTTCCATATCCAATCTTGCGAGCAGTAATAGTTGTACATTAAGAATCTCATCGGAGGAAACTTGAATTTGTAGCTGGTCCTTTCTTTTAAAACACAAAATTCATTTTCTTATATCAGTATCTTTTTCAAAATGGTATTCTTGCAATCTTGTGTTGAAATTTTCACGGTTGCAATTTCCAGAATTATTTAGCATTTTGTATTTATTTATTTAACCTGGTAGAGATAAGGCCGTCAGGCCTTCTCTGCCCCTCTACAAGGAGATTCCAACTACAATATGAACAATAAAATTACAATTAGTATTAAATTTATAATTACAATTACAAATAACATTACAATTAGTATTAAATTTACAATTACAATAAAATCAAAGTACGACAAGATTATCTGAATAATTAAAGCTAGATAATTTATCATAGAGAAACAAAGAATATTTTATATTTACTGAATTACAAATTAAATCTAGAATAACAAAATTGTATAGTGATGAAATTACTGAATATTGAAATATTTTGTGATAGATTAAAGCAACTATTTACAAGAAATCAAT
The DNA here is from genome assembly GCF_040183065.1 of Periplaneta americana. NCBI lineage: Eukaryota > Metazoa > Arthropoda > Insecta > Blattodea > Blattidae > Periplaneta > Periplaneta americana. The sequence continues at coordinate 142,827,254 of NC_091121.1, read as the reverse complement.
TACTGACCAAGTGCCTAGTAAGTTTTCGTTTGAATTCAATTTTATTTCGACAGTCCCTGATGCTAGCAGGTAGCGAATTCCAGAGTCTTGGCAGGGCTATTGTGAAAGAAGATGAGTATGAGGAGGTGCGATAGGATGGTATTGTTAGTATTGTTTCATGACGAGAGCGTGTGTTCAGATTATGGCGTATTTACTTCGCTGACTTCCTTCTACTTCCTTAGTTTCACTGCCACATTTCCCTAATTTGAAAGGTTTCTTGAATGAAATCGTAATAACTAATAAGAATCAATAATAGCAGTTTGACTCTACATCTCTCAGATATCACCTACCACTGCGATGAATAAGTGGTCAGACATATTTTTTTATCCACCTAGACATGTTTTCGTATTTTAGTGAAAATATCAGTGAAAACTATGAAACAACATAAGTAGTAGAATTCTTAAGTGAAAATAAATAATATTTGTACTGTATATTTTTAATATATCAATTACATATTTAAAATACAAATCTTGGAGAAGAAGGCCAAAAAGTACGCCCGCACCCCACCCCTGTTGGTAATACTAGGGTTAAACCTTTTAGCTCGAACTTCGCTTTCGAAAAGATTAGGGTGGTATCTTCGACTAAAATATGTAGCCTATAATCTAGTGTGTTTTGTTTACTGCAGAAAGTTTCAGAACTTCATTAACGATGTTCGTGATCTGAAGGAATTTTGTTAATTTCAAGTTTGTAGTTTACTCTTCTTGTTATAAAACTAGCCGTACCCGTGCGCTCCGCTGCACCCGTTAGAAATAAATATAAAGTAATTACATAATTAAAATAGGACATTTTATCCAGGGAACATTCGTGTTTGATAGAAGGATATATCGTTTAGTATGTTATTTAATTTAAATTGTATTAAAAAAAAATTAAATTGCGATCATTTTGATCCAGAGACATAAACATTATTTTAGGAAATAGAGGAAACGAATGTACAGAATAGCCTATCAAGTTTTCTGTGCATAAGAAGCTATTTCAATCCTACTTATCCTGGATTCACTCAGAAGTTACTGTAATAACCAGGGAAAGGATTTATATGTAAATACATATTTACTTATAAAGCTAATATAATTTATATTTTGCATTATCTTTATGTTTCACAATGTGTAGGGTTGAAAAATCCTACTTTTATTTTCCATATTTTTCCATATTTTAGAGTTTAGTACATATTTTCGTTAATTTCCATATATTTTCCATATTTCATATAAAACAGTCCATATTATATTAGGTTTAACAATAAAACAAAACAAAATTCCATTAACTTTTAAAAATACATTTCAACAATAGAGATTTAAACACATGTTCAGTAATCCCTTTAACATCAGAGTTATTTGAAAATTAGCAGTCCTATCAACAATGGGAAAGTAAGTTACAAAACTGTATTAATTTAATTTAAAATTTTTAACAGACTTCAGTTGTGCAGCTCAACAGTTAAATGCCAGTCAGAGTACACATAGGTTCAGTTTTGTAAATCATACTATAAAGACGGTAAATATGCCAAAAGTACGTCATTCAGTCAATTTAAAATCAAAACTAACAAGTTACATTTCAGAATTTAAAGAAGATGGTTTATCAACTGACAATAAAATATTATTTTGTAATTTGTGTCAGTGTGCAGTATCATCTACACAAAAGTTCCTGGTGCAACAACACATTACAACTAGTAAACATCAGGCCAACAAACAACTAAATTCCAAGCAGAGACAATTGTTTTTAACACAACCAACAACATCGAATGTAAGATCTGAGTTTAACATCGACCTGTGCCGTTCTCTCATCTCTGCTGATATTCCTCTCTACAAACTAAAGAATAAGGTCTTCAGGGAATTCCTTGAAAAATATACTCAACATACAATCCCGGATGAGTCAACACTTAGGAAGACGTATGCTCCATCCATCTACGATGAGACAATACAGAAGATAAGAGATGAAATTAAAGATAGTTCAATTTGGGTTTCCATTGATGAGACTCCCGACAAAGAAGGTAGACTTGTTGGTAATGTAGTTATCGGTTTGTTAAGTGAACAATATTCTGAACGAATTCTTTTACATTGTGATGTTCTAGAAAAGTGCAATAACAAAACTATAGTTAAACTGTTCAACGAAGCTATGGGTATCCTGTGGCCAAAGGGTATTATGTACGATAATGTGTTATTCTTTATTAGCGATGCTGCCCCTTATATGGTCAAAGCTGGACAAGCATTATCTGTTGTATATCCTAAATTGACTCATTTTACTTGTGTGGCGCATGCATTTCATCGTGTGGCAGAAGTGGTCAGAGACAATTTTCCTAAAGTAGATTTGTTGATTTCATCAGTGAAAAAAGTATTTCTCAAAGCTCCCAGTAGAGTTAACGTGTTGAAAGAAATGTACCCTGAAATTCCATTGCCACCAAAGCCAATTTTAACTAGATGGGGTACATGGCTAGAAGCAGTTGAATATTATGCCGAACATATAGACTCTATTAACAATGTTCTCCTTGCATTGGACTCTGAAGATGCAGTCTCAATTGATACTGCGAAAACAGTTACCTGTGACATAAGTGTGAAGAATGACTTAGCTCACATTCAGCATACATTTTCATGCATCATAAAAACGCTCAAAAGTCTCCAAAATAGGCACCTTTCACTATCTGAAAGTTTTGAAATTATAAATAGTACTGTGGAACAACTGAATCGTGGTAGAGGTAAAGTTGCAGATGCAGTAAGAGCTAAGGTGGACACTGTACTTTCAAAAAACCCTGGATATGAAGAACTACAAAAGGTTGTTGCTGTGATGAGTGGTGAATCAACAGTGAAGATTAACTTGGACTTATCCCCAGCAGACATTGTGAAATTGAATTATGTACCAGTTACTTCTTGTGACGTCGAACGCTCTTTTAGTCAGTATAAATCTATCCTCAGAGACAATAGAAGAAGATTCACTTTTCAGCACTTGAAAGAAATGTTTGTAACCTATTGTTATGGTAACAGACAATAAAAATTGTGTTTTGTTGAAACTACATTGGAAGATAAGGTACGTCCATTATATTTTTTGTTTAGTTTGATTAAAATGTACCAATATTTAACGTACATAGTCATTTTTTTATAATTTTAAGTCCATATTTAATTCCATATTTTGGTAAAAATCCATATTTAATTCCATATTTTGGTAAAAATAACTACATATATATTTACATATTTCATATATTTTTAGTCCATATAAATCCGTTCCCTGGAATAACATTATAGCATTATGTCCATCTAGAGAAACTACACTTTCCAATGGTGAATTAATAATTAATTATATAAATCGGTTAATTTAGCTTCCGATATTACTTCATACAAACACAGAAACATTCTCTGTAGGCTATGTTTCATAACTTTCGATTGTTGTTGTCCAAGGCCCCTTATAGACGAAGTCATTTGTTTTTTATTTCATTACACCGTTTTAGATGGCGTTGTTATTGTTATTTTAAAACTCATTTATCTCATTAAATATCAGTCCTATCAAACTTTTGCATAGAATAAAACTTATCGGAAATGATGTTTAAAGAAACGTTTGTTATGTAACATTTTTCATGAAAATTAATAATAAGGGAGATACTTCGATTTATTTAATTCAAGCCCCATTATAACCCCTCTTTTAAATAAAATATTTTGAATGCCATATAGCCTAAATTCTAAGTTATGACGAACTTAATTTATAATCCAATTTTCATATAAATCGGTTCAGCCATTATCGCGTGAAAAGGTAACAAACAAACAGACAGACAGACAGACAGACATACAAACAAAAATTAAAAAAAAGCGATTTTCTGTTTCAGGGTGGTAAATTATATATGTCAGGACCACTTATGTTTGGAAAATCGAAAATTACCAGAAAAATTTCGGCTACAGATTTATTATTAGTATAGATTTAGAATTGAGCTACTTCTACATGGTCACCTATTAAAGAACTTCACTATTGATTATTTTTTTCCTTGTAGGATCCCTCTATTAAGCTACATTACTGTAATAATAATAATAATAATAATAATAATAATAATAATAATAATAATAATAATAATAATAATAATAATAATGTCACCAGTTTATGTTTCATAGTAAAAAATTACGGACACACAACAAATATTGGATACCTTGCCATCGAATTCAATTCCCTTTACTCCAGTACTCCAGCTGAATGACTTGCCTCCTTCTTGCACTCAAAGTGCCACTTACAAGTTGTGTGTTGAGTCCGGGACCTGTTAGTGGACATATAGGAAAGGAAGAAGGATTTGAAGCCCCCAACAGGGCAGCGATTCAATTAGAGAACTCGGCCGAGCGATCACGTCACACTGATGATGCACTTCCGGTGCGCAAGCCGAGGGGACGCGGGAACACACCGCCAATTGGGATAAGCCCCTCACTCACTCACTCACTCACTGACTCACTCTAATTAACTCACAAACTCACTCTTCTTTGGCTGTCTAAAACCCAGATGAATACTAAAATGACTGGTTGGATGCATCATTGACAAACCGTTAACTTCGCTGAATTACTATTATGTATAAAATTGTTCAATTAATGTTTTGTTAAGTATATAGAAAGCTGTTGTTAAAATTGTGTTCCTCTTTGAAGGCCCATGTTAGGTCAGGTGGCAAGAAGACAGGTTGAACATGCAAGATGTACAGTAGGTTGGATGGCTGAGATAGCGGTAACAATGAAAATTCACTTGAATGCATATACAGATTTTTCAATGGTTAGACGATAAATTGGCTGTTGTGGTACATGCATCATTATTGTTGTTTAGTCAACTGTCCGAAGGCAGATCTGAACCTCACAAGTGATACCAACAAGACATCACTTATGAGACAACTAGCTCAGGAGATAAGACGTAGGGTCCATAGGCAGAGAGAGAACCGTTTCTTTGGGGGGGGGGCAAAGCAAAACCATAGAATCTCCATTTAACTGGGTTATGGGGGATGATATCATTTTCCTTCTCTCCCGTTATAGGTTGACCGTGGTACAGTATATCGGAATATGATCATTTAATAAAGGTATTTTCGGAGGGCGTGTTTCTTATAGTGTTACATCCATATCCGCGATTTTTCGGACCGAGTTGTATAGGGCTTGTGAACTGTAGATCTACTACAAATTATAATAGGGCATAATTTAAAAAAAATGTCCCTCTTATTCTATCTCATACACAACACATGCATACATCAATAAAACTACGTAACAGTGCTAACAGAAACTTTTTTTTTTTATGAAGATTACCTTCCTGAACATATATGAAATGTAAACTGTAATTATTTTATTTTAATCTGGTCTTTAAGTTTACACATTATACCGGGATCAGTTTTCTTTTTTCTGCATTGTTGTGCAGTATGTTGTGCATACATCTCTAAGTGGCGGCCTGAACACCTGCATATTTCTAAGACATGAGTACAGGTTGTTACAAAAAAAACAATAGAGCACTTTCATTCCTCAAATGAGGTATAGAAATTCTTATACACTCAGAAATTTAAAATAAATATTATAGTCCAGATACATGGTCTGAAGACATTAATTCGTCAATTTAAGCACAGAAATTTAATCATAAACAAAAGCAAAAAAGAATTCAATATTTTATAACGTTAATAGAAAAAAAAGTTCAGATAAGTTTGGGGGGGGGCAGTGCCCCTCCATGCCCTCCCCCCGTAACTCCGCCTATGGTAGGGTGGCCAGTTCCTTTCTCCCTCCATTGCATACATTGCCGACTAGCTTATACTACTCATACTTCAGATGTATCCAAACAATTAATTGTTCTTCCTCTGAACATATTATCGTCAAGGGAGATGTAATGACGTAATAGATGTAATAACAGCCAGAACCGCAATCAGAGGATTATGTATTGATAGTTGACAAGAAAGATATGATATTAAAGGTTTAACGGTTTATAAAATCACGAATACTATCATAAAACTGCGAAATAATGATCAATAGTACGTAATAGTAGTGTTCATACCTGTGGAGTAACGGTTAGCGCGTCTGGCCGCGAAACCAGGTGGCCCGGGTTCGATTCCCGGTCGGGGCAAGTTACCTGGTTGAGGTTTTTCCAGGGGTTTTCCCTCAACCCAATATGAGCAAATGCTGGGTAACTTTCGGTGCTGGACCCCGTACTCGTTTCACCGGCATCTCATTCAGACGCTAAATAACCAAAGATGTTGATAAAGCGTCGTAAAATAACCTACTAAAATAAAAAAAACAGTAGTTCTTTTGAATTGTTGTAAGTACCTTACTTTAAAAATTAGAATACACTTACAGTAGTTTGTAATTCACTCTTTTTCAATGGCATATATTTACTTATTTTTTGATATTGACAAAATAAACTGTAAAATACTGGAAACTCAATTACAAAATGAAGCCTAAAAAACTCGTTATTGCAAACTCATGATAAACAATTACATACAGTAGTTTCCATGACAACAAAATATATGATTCAATTATTTGAAATACAATTGATGGGTTCTGAAATACAGTTGAATCGGAAATACAAATGACACTCTCTGAAATACAATTGACGAATCTGAAATACAAATAATGCTTTCTGAAATACAATTGATGAATCTGAAATACAAATTATACTTTCTGAAATACATCTGGAAAAGTTGTAGTACAATGTGAAATTTTTATCACAGCTACATTTCAGTGGGATATGCACATTGTAAAAACGAATACTGGACGTCTATTTTTACAGTAGTTATAACTTTGTGTTATTATGTGGAGTGCTGTGTTAATCTTGCTTTGTAATAAGTTTTACAACAGGATTTATTCATATGCAAGAGACTCCATGTATGCTGTGAAACCTTTGTTTCACAGTTACATTTAATAATTTCAGTGTGTTGTCTTCAAGGAATTCTATAGGCCTACAGTGTATTAATCATATTATAACAAATTAAAGGAGCAGACTTTCGTAATGAGTTCTATATTTCTCAACCAAGAGTATTCGTAGTCACATTTTTAATGTAGTGATAACATATCATATGCTTAATTCTGTAAGCTTCTGAAGAAGCAGAATACTTTGCATTCATACGAAAAAGAATTTCATTTCAGTATTTTCTTTTAAAATGATGGAAAATAATGTGGTAACCTTGGAAACCACGAAAAAGACTAACAATATTGAAACCTTTGAGGAACAATGAAGGAATATGGGGAAGGTTGAATGGCCACATACTATCTTCAGGAAGCTAAGAAATAACCATGAGACTGGTGTAGTAGGCTTGTGGTCTGTGAATTGAGCACCGGGATGCAAACATGTTCCTACACACGGTTCAGAAATATAGTACACTATTTGGTAAAGTAATATTTTAGTGTGTATGGCGACTCGTTGTAAATAGAATTTTTCCTTTTCATTCCAATTGGTTTGAGAGGATATAACCATTTTCTATATATATCACCTTCATTCAGTTTTCCCATAGTTGTTTCCTTTTTTCCAGTATGAACGATCGGAAGCTAAAGGAATGATATGTTTGTACGTAAGCTACTGTAATTCTGTCTTATACAAGGCCGTCCTTTTCACAGTCGTCGGGGACGGTCTACAGGATCAAAAAACATAAGGTCGAATCTTGATAATTGTCCCAGAAAAAAAATATTTCTTCTCTTATTTTATTAGCGTTATACTGTTTATATCGTTAGTAAAATTACGAAAACAATATTACATCAGTAGATAAATCTAGCAAAGAGTTAATTACATGTCAGCTGAGTTCAAGCTCCCTGTCCATAGGTCTACTGCCGAGCGACACTGTAAGCTCATCCCTATGTTAAAATCGGCAGCACTTTGAAGAGAACAACTTCCAGGATCGCCACTCGTCCCCCGTAAACGAACACGAGATGGCAGTACAGTCGCTAATGCAAATCAAATGGGAATTATGACGTGAATTCTTATGAAACAACTAGATGGTAGCATAGTAAACTTGACAAAAATTGTTATCGTCAAAGCCTATACGGCCGAGCTATCTGGGTATACAGGGTGAACCACGAGGAAAGGTAAACAATTTAGGATGTAAATTCTGAAGTCATTCTGAGTGAAAAAGTTCATATGAATATAGGTCCGTTTTCGAACGGTTACGGAGATACGGCTCTTTGATTTCACAAAAACTTCTGAGATTCCATTGAACTAACTCGCATTTAGAGACAGATAACGGACAATTTTTAAGTTTATATCCACGTATGCATATATACCTAATATTCTACAGTATTCTACAGTAGCTATATTTTACATTTTTGGCTATGAAAGCTATATTTAACTATTTTTCATTTATTTTATTTTGTATTTTTCATTTATATCTATATCTGAATCTTTTATTTAGATAGTATCTGTCTGTTTTTTTTCTTTCCTTTTCTCAGTTTCCATTTTAATTTGTATTTACACTTATCTGTTTCATCCCTTTTTTCATGTTATCTATGTTTTTTTGTAAACGAATATCTGTACTGTCTATTGTAATTGGGGCTTTGCCCTGTTATAGGCATAAATAAATAAATAAATAAATAAATAAATAAATAAATAAATAAATAAATAAATAAATAAATAAATAAATAAATAAATAAATAAATCAATTAATTCTAGAACTCGGGATCGATGTTTTCGCACATTTTCAAAGGTACCTCCTTCTGCTCCAATGCACTGTTGCGCTCGGGAGGGTTGCACGTGGCTGTCTTAATGTCGCATCCAAAATACGGTCGATTAGCGCCTCTCTCGTTTCCCCGTTCCTTTGCTATATCAAATCTTTCATCCAACCCCATAGACATGGTACCCTTCTGTTCGGAAAGCGTCGTTCATATTCAACGACGACACGCAAGGAACTTCCATCGCACAAACCATAAACATACACAATATCGGCGTATTCTGCAGTCGAAAATTTATAAGGCATCTTGAAAAACACAACTTAACAATTCCGATAACTGTACCTATATAACTACTGTATTGTAGGTAGCTGACTGAACTGCTGTGAACCGATAAGTGATAGCGTATTTGTTGTGACATTTGTAATGCCCCACCACCCGGTTTGTTTCTCTTCTCTTATCTACATCGCCCACAATGCAGATTCCAATGTTACATCATTTATCGGTGACCGTGTCTCAAGTCAGCAGCATATGGTAATGTCTGATTCACATTGGGGCGAGACGTTTTGCCAAAAAAAAAAAATGCATCTAGCTCCGCCATCGTTCCAAAACGGACCTATGTTCATATGAACTTTTTCACTCAAAATGGCATAAGATATCGTATACTAAATTTTTTACTTTTCCTCGTGAATCACCCTGTATATGATCTAGGCTGAAAGGAAAGCAAGACAGCAGTAGATCGATGCCAGTAGCAAACGACAGAAGAATTGACACACCGGCAAATTCAAATGAGGTGGTGTAGTTGTTCCAGTCTCTGCAGCGCGCAAGCGGACGGATGTCATTATCGTCGAAGTACTAGGTAATGAAACTGACACGCAGTAAAGGCGGATATGAGATGATGCGCCGCAGAGATGTCACATGCACTCCTGAGTATGCTGCAGGAATATAACAACTCACATGACTAAAATATTATATGGCGAAAATTGTCCCACCAGTCAGGAGTGTTATTAAGGGTGGCTGAGTGTGGTGAACGTTGCAAGGCATGCAGAAATCATATCGACGTAGTAAGTAAAACTAAAGCGTGGCGAAGGAATTCCAGCTACAGAGACAAATATGACTACTAGAATTTCAAAGGCGTCCGCCAGAGAATATTGGACGATTCTGTGGGAAGGCGTCGGCGTCAAGTGCGTGTAGCGGTAAACAGTGATGAGACGAAGATGGAGGAAAATATTAGTGATAAATAACTAAAAGTGAGCAAAAGTGTGTATAACAAGACATGAAATATGGTAATTATGACAAAACTTTTACATACTATTTACGCGGTAATTTTCGGAAATATGTTTAGGCTACGACTTCGGTTACTTACCGTTGAGATGTATGTATGTATTTATTCACACTGCAATGGGTATATACCCGGTGGCAGTGGTAACTAATTCCACTCAGTAAAGACAATAAAAAACACAATTAATAAAAAATACAATTAATAATACTAATAATTAATACTAACAATAATTAATACTTAATAATAATAATAATAATAATAATAATAATAATAATAATAATAATAACATCAACAGGGAACATCCTAAATTAAATGAAGCACGATCGGTTAAAATAACATTTAAAGTAAATCTAATTTGTACCTTAAACCTATGTTCGAACTAAAACCCACGAGTATGATATGTTCATATCTGCACAAGTACCTTTCAACACTACACTCATTTCACTGTCAACTCACTCACTGCACTGGAACTACGAGATGCCCCAGATGCATCACTTACTTGTTCAATTCTCAACATTTTAAACGCAAGATTATTGAAGATTATATACTGAGGTGAACCGAAAGAGGAAAAAAATATATATATTAGGCCTATGCAATTACTGAAAAGAAATATAACTTGTTAGTGGCCTCGCGAAGCGGAAACATACAAGAGAACTAATACCTATGCGGGCCTACTGTACAAATATATATATAAAAAAAATTCACCTGAATATCACGATCACTTTTAGTGATGGAAGAAAATTGTTCAGGGGAAAGTTGCTTTGCATGAAGGGAGGACAGAATGTGGTATTAATAGTTTATATCAGACGTCTCCAAAAGAGTACTCGCGAGTAAGCCCCTGAACGGAACCGAAGCCAGTACGTAATGAGAGCGCTCCGCCTCACCTATCCTCATCTGTACTGTACTCAATGTTTATGCGCAAACGAAGAGCAGTGGTGGACTGCCATTATCATTGTGTTGGTCGGAGTGTTCGACCGTTTCACAATGTCTTCTAATCATGGACGTAGTATATTCAAGGATGAAAGGGAAGAGATTTTTTTTTTTTTTTTTTTGCGTTAGTGGGGAGAATATGAAATGTTTATTTTGTTCGAAAATTCTTAAGGATGTGTTAAAATTCAACATGCGACGATACTATTCGACTCTTCACAAAGAATATCACACAATTACAGGTATGCTGGATATGTGAAAATAATTTATTTTGGGACGTCTGTATAAATGTTGGTTATACATAATAATCAGTATATTACAATACGTGTACACTCAGTGTCGCATAATATACTTAATTTTTTCGTTTCATTTTAGGTGAAATACGTACAAATATTTTGATAAATTTGAAACAAGAAAATACAAAGACAAATCACACATGTATCCTCAGTCTTAAAAAAAAAACAGACAAGGACTTAGAATAACATAAGCACTGTATTTAAAATATAGGTATCACCCTCTCCATCAATGCACTTTGCGCTCACTTTTGTAGTGTTACCAATATTTCACATTGATATTATGTCATTGACCCTGACATCCAGTGAGCGAGCTTACCTTAATTTCAATAATATGCTCCTCTAAATAGTTATTAGGCCTACTTATGAACAGACTTCGAAGTTGAGACACATTTACTGTGAAGTTAAGTACACACAGATTAATACAGTGTTTAGAAAGCAACTGGGAAGGTAGTTCCTCCTCTCATAGGCCTACGCATGTGATGCCACTTGGGTAGAGCAATATAGGTCGAGCAAGGAAAAAATGAAATGTTCGTCTGAGACACAAACGTAAATATTACGTTGGTCAGAATACACTGTATCCATAAAAACACTTCTTGATTTCAAATAGTTATAAAATGAAAACCTATTGAAATATTTTCTATAAATATGGTGACTGCGTCTACATTAATTAGAACTTTTTTTCCTTTCCCGCAGAATCTTCTGTGCAGTGAAAATCCAAGATGGCGGACACTTGACAGCAGATGTGTGTTGGAATTTCATACAACAAAAAGTGTACTGGTTGCACAGCGGGCTTGCAGACAGGTATTTCATGTGGATCCTCCTATTAACAAGTCTATTTTGAAGTGGTACAACAATTTCGTTGAGGAAGGTTGCATCTGTCTTCATCATTTTCAATTAACACCTGCAGATTCTAGCAGAATTCAAGTCACATTTCATCGTCTCCGGGATACAATTTCTGCACTAATTGCAACTGGTATGGATAATACCGCAAGCTTTTGTTAAGATGTTATGGCCCTTTTTTAAACATATAACTTTCTACTAGCTCTGCGTGTTGACTTTTTCGAGCTCCGCACAAAGGCTTCTCTGACGCGATCAACAACTTGCTCCGAGATCGATGGTCGGCCTGAATGTCCCTTGCTCTGACCACAGATGCAATCTTCCTCAACGAAATTGTTGCACCACTTCAAAATGGACTTGTTGGTAGAAGCATCCATATGAAATTCCCGTTTGAAAGTCCGCTACATAGCCACTACACTTCTTCTTGTACGAAATTCCAACACGCACCAGCTGCGGTACTGCAGAGTGGCCGCCATGTTGAATTTTCACTGCACGTAAGACTCTCTGGGAATGGAAAAAATGTTTTAAGTTAATACGTGGTCACCATATTTATAAAAATATTCCAATAAGTTTTCATTTTATAACCATTTGATATCAAGAAGTGTTTTTATGGACACGGTACTTTGTATTACCGTCTCTAGGGTGTATGAACGTAATATTTTTCTTAGACCTATGAACAGTTATATAGGGCATTACTATTTACAAAGGTACTTGGTAACAGTATAATAATAATAATAATAATAATAATAATAATAATAATAATAATAATAGTAATAATAATACTTCCACATTGTTGTCAGCTCATCTTCCTAGAATATGAAATACATACTTTTCTGGGATTCGTCCCCCTCATCCCTTATAAAATAGCTACGTCTACACTGTGTGCAAGTGAGAGCGTAACTACCTTCTTCACTTTCTAAAATCTGGTAATTCAATTACAATAGTGGCTAGTCTTCTGTTTCGACCGCTGTAGGCCTACTTTTGCAGTTGCAGTTCTGTACTGAGTTTGTATATGAAGGTTGTGTGTTTAGTTTGATAAATAAAAAAAAATCAATTTTCTGTGGTCTGTGAAAAGTGTAAACTCCATTATGTCATATGAGAATTTGAGAGGTAAACTCGGTGAAACGTTTGGATTTAAATTGAACGATCGTGGAGAAGTGCTTGACAGAAAAAAAGTTTTTTCGTGTTTAGTGATGCAGGAAACATTGTTACTAAACGTAGAGCGGCACTTAATTCGGAGCATGTGAATGCACTAACATGTTTAAAATCATGGATGAAGCAGTGTTAACTAGGTGAGTCTTCATACTTTTTGTTACTTATGTTTGTCTAAAAAATTCCCGGAGAAATTGACATAATAAATTATAAGCCTCATAATAAATATGTTACTAAGTAATTAAAAAAGTTATTTTGTAATATAACGATACAATATATACAGATAGGCCTATACAACATTTAATACTTATGCTTATCACCGAACACAAGTTAAATTTAACAATAATTGTGTTACACTATATTAAAACGTTTTTTCAGCTCGATCAAAACTCGATTCATCTATCGATTAATCAATTAAATTGAAATAGTTAATCGATTGAATATTTTGATCGATCAACAGCACTACAATAAACACATAATAGGAAAATGATGATATAGCTATTATGTCACTCGTAAATGTCAGCGGACAGCAGTAACTCATTTCATCACTAGATTGCAAGCGAATGCAGGCTACAGTAGTGCACTACGGAGAACTGATGTCTTTAATAAAAATTAATAGGGTGGCATTAAAGTTATACATGGCTTTATTTGTCTCAGGGACCTTAGTTATTAGTGCAATAATAATAGTAATGTTACTAGAGCAATGAAAATCGAGAGTTAATAATGTAAAAGAAAGTATGTAAATTGCAATAATATAAACAAGTATAATAAAATTAATATGCCAGCATTTTTATATACGTTGTCATTGGGATGCGTACCTCTTGAGACAACGCCACGTACCCCTGAGAGTATGAGTACCATAGAAACGAATACTACTGTCTTAGAACAATACGAAGTTTATAAACACACAAAAACACACCCACAACATATCCTAAACACTCAATTGAATTTCAGAACACATACCCTTTTTGTTACAATCATGAACACACCCCACCATAACAGGAAACCAAAAGACAGGATTCATTGATGATGAAAAACAACGAAACTAGTCAATCAGGTACAATGTCATCATTACTTAAAACGTCAACACAGTGAAGTCGTTATTTATTAATTAAAATAACTTAAAAGTTAATCAGTGTTTATATTTTTCTTAATTCTACATTTAGGTCTAACCTTTCTATAGAAGTACAGAATAGGTCTAAATAAATTTAGTTTGTTTAAATATTTTATACCATTTTAGGCAGTCTATGATGATGAAGATGATGATGATGATGATGATGAATTATTTCTCGAGTTAGTATATACTTCACTTATTTAGTATTGTGAAAACGTGCTTGCATTTTATAGTGTAGGATTGGTTAACACAAATTTATATATAATTTACGTGGTTATAAGTTTATATTTCTTTCAATATATGAAAAATGAAATCAATGAGAGCTTTGGAGACTTTTGATGTTATTCGCCTTACACTTTTACCGTTAACACTGTTAAACATTAGTTATAACTATAATATTATCTTATTCTAACACTAACGAGAAATAAGATTAACAATCAAACTACTTCTCATAGAAGTTCAGCATGAAGCGATTAGAATTTAATGTTGTTTTAAAAAAGTTTAATTCTTCCTTTCGCCACATCCGTGGTGACACAAGTTGTCTCCTTTAAATCATGTTTTAAACTTTCGAGTTAGGTAGAGAAAAGTTAAATTCTTTATTCGAATTAAACATATATAAGTTAAGGCCATATGTTCAAGTTGAGAATACACATATGAAAAGAATAAGAGCAATTTCCATTCACATTCACACAAAGACTACAATGTTAATAAAACATATTGTGTGTTCGAGTTGAGTATAGGCACCGTGCATGGGTCTCAAAATCGTACTGGTGGCGCCGCGCAGTGTCTCAATTCCTAATTAACTACAGGCTTGCAGTCATTCTCTAGTCATGTGTAATATAGAAATTACATGCGGCTTCCTGCCGATAAAAAGTTGTAATATTAGTAAGAATGGGTTCATTGATTCATAGTGTTCTGCCCAAGGTAGATCTTTCACTGCAAACCCAGCAATCTCCAGTCTTTAACTATTTTATAGACTCAGTGGAAAGTTCAGTACTGCTAGAGGAGTGCAAAAATGTAACTGCAAAGTTCCTGAAATATCAGTGAAGTTGTTCGGCATTTAAATCAGATTTCAGACCATTGAATGAGGGTGAACAGTCATATTACGAAAACATTGATATACTTATGTTTGATGTCATGACGTGTGTAATATTTGTGTGTATAATGTCTCTATAAATTACGTATTTTAATGTGATTTAATTCTAAAAGTATTCTTAATTACACTTCGTGAATAATGGGCGACTGCAAATTCCCTAAAACACAACACATAATGAACAATATCATCAACATACTACCTCTGATTGAGGTTCTGGCTGATATGTACATTGTTATCAGCTGTACATCTCACTTGACGATATGTGTCAGAGGAAGAACAATATTGTTTGTATGCGTATGAAGTCTGACTAGTGTAATTTGTAGCTAGTCGGTGATATATGCAATGGAAGGGAAAATGAACTGGCCACTCTACCTTGGCCTAGTTGCCTCGTAAGTGGTGCCTTGTTGGTATCATTTATGAGGTTCAGACTTCTCTTTGGACAGTTGAATAAACAACAAGATCATCATGCGGATGCAGTTCAATTGATAGTTTGTGTAAAATGTTATACTGTATATTTTAATTCGCTGAATGCACCTTTCAACATGAATTCGAACACTGGCAACGCTGTAAGTAGTTTCGACTTCTTCAGCTGTTGATTTACCATCGTGCAGATACGGTGAAGTAACAATGACCCCTTTATCGGAGAGGTTTGTTATTATTCCGGGAAAACCTGACTTCATCACCACCTTCTAATAATGTCAATAATTCGCAATGAGTTGTTATGAATGTGTCACTCGATCTGCCTCGGTAGCACTTAGATTTGAAGGCCACCATCTGATACACACTGGGTGGCTGTTCCACTTCTGAACAATTAATTGTCACTCTACATATTTCAATACTGCAGGCATTGTTTCCTGAATACTTTCTCTGCTAGGCCAAAACCCAAAATTACAGTAACCATTGTAGATGTCAACAACATTAAAGTGGCGGTAAAAATACACCATAATTATAATTGTACTATTAACTCCGAACATCACCCTCATAGCAGAATACGAGAACCCAGTTTTCATTTTAATTGGAAAATATGAGTAGACGATTTTCTTTACTAATCTTACTCTTGGACAGAATTTTTCGAAAGCTTTCGATGTGAAATTCACTTATAAAAATGGCAAAAATAATATGCATGGTCTACATCTTGGGGCGTTTCGACTATCTATGGTAGCTATTTATGGGTTAAATGATAGAATTGGAAATATTTCTTATAATTCTACGGGTATGATTGTGTTTCAATTGGCAGCAATTTTAACAATATATTCGAAACCACAAATGTCACTCCCATTAAGTCTGGTAGTTCTGTCTCATATTTTATTGTAGAATAATTTCGGAAACTTGCATTTCATTAAACATATCATCTGTTCCTGAACGCTTGTCGTAACACTTCTTATGTGACTTCAGTTCGGCATGTAATGGAATAGACACTTGAGTAGAAAATTCACACAATTCAATTGTGAAAGAAAAAACAAAGTCACTAAGAATGGTTCACATTTACTTCTGCCTGTATGGCTACTTCAGTTTTCGAAATACTGTAATACTTGTTGAGCATTCGCCTTCCATAAAACTTAAACTTTCATCTTTTCTTCTTCTTTATGCGTCTCTTTCGTATATTCTGGAGCTAGTTGAGATGAGGCAGTCTTTTTCTTGTGATCTTTTATAAAAATACTGGGATCGGCATGCTAGTTTTGGGGGTGTTCTGATCTCGTTCCCAATAAAATGAATAACGCAAATTCTTGCTGTGGGTGTTGGTTTCCAAGGTGAACCATCAGCACTTGAAATCAAGAATTAAACATCGATATGAATACATTTAAAAATACATATACGAGTATTATTATTTATTGTTGCTAATATTATACATAATATATATGTAAAGAATTCCGTTAATTACGTACTTTTTGAAATTTAAATGATAAATTACTGTTGTTGTTAACTTAATGGTTATTTATGTATAATACTATATACATTCTATTTTTTATATCAGGCCTAGTATATAATAATACTATGATTACAAGCAGTGTAGCCTTATTTACTTTCGTCTGCGTACTGCATGGTTCCACAATTAGCGTCGTTGCGCTTCAGTTTTCTGTTTTGGGAATGAATAAAAACAATATCGGTTGGTGTGTTCTTATAAGCATTACAAATTCAAGAACATAGCACTTTGCGTTATCTTTCCGCTTTTTAGGATCATCCATATTTATAATCATTTAACCTGAGATGTTAAGTATATTCATACGCTTCAAGCACAACTCTATCGCTGCTGTCCCGCAGTTAGTAACAACAGTCGCCACCAGAGGAGCATGCACGGTGCCTATAATAGAGAATGAAAGCAATTTTCCTTCACACTTTCACATTTGAAAAGATTTAAAAGTTATTAAATTCACCATTGTTTTAGTTGAGCGTACACAGAAAATAAGAATAATTTTCTCTCACACTCTTATACTTACAAGTGTTTAAAACTTAATAAAACATATTTCATCCTTGAAAATATTTTCCATCAACATTTTATATTGAAAACTTAAGTAGTTTTGTAGCGGTAGACCGCTCGTTAAAGTCGAGAAATAATTCCCCTTCTTCGTGCTTGGACAATGCATCTGTCAACGATCACGTTTCACTACTTACTTCGCTGTGTCTCATTTTCGCGATGACAACTTACAATTACAATAGTAACTCTCATTCATTCATCCATAAAGTTTTGCTCAAGGGCAGATCTTTCATTGTAAACTCAGCGTTCTCCAGTATTTTCTATTTTCTGCTTTCCTCTTTGTCTCCTCATGTGATTCATATATCTTAATGTCATCTTTCATATATCTTCTTTTGTCCCGAACTCTTCTCCCGTTCGCCATTCCTTCCAGTGCATCCTTAAGAAGGCAGTTTCTCTCATCCAGTAACCCAACCAATTCTCATTCCTCTTTCTGATCAGTTTCAGCATCATTCTTTCTTCATCCATTCTTTCCAACACAGCTTCGTTTCTTATTCTGTCTGTCCACTTCACACGCACTATCCTTCTTCTCTGAAATACTTCTAGTCGTTTCGCTTCACTTCGTCGTAATGTACATGTTTTTGCCTCATACAATGCCACACTCCATACAAAGCACTTCACTAGTATCTTCCTTGGTTCTTTCCCCAGAGATCCGCAAAAGATGCTCCTTTTTCTATTAAAAGCTTCCTTTGCAATTACTGTTCTCCATTTGACTTCTTGGCACCAGCTCATTTTACTGCCTATAGTACACTCCAAGTATTTGAAGCTGTCCACTTGCTCTAGTGCCTAATTTAATTTGGAATTCGCAAGTTTACCTTCTTTACCTTTCTTCCTATGTCCATAGTCTTCGTCTTGTTGACATTTATCTTCATTCCATACTATTCAAAGCTATTATTTAGCTCCAGTTGCATATTTCTTAGTATCATCTCCTCTTCTGCTAAAACCGCCATATCATCAGCAAATCTTATACACATTATTCTTCTTCCTCCTACTATCACTCCTCTCATGATCTGAAAACAGTTCTTCACTAAATCCTCCTAGTAGATGTTGAACAGGTTTGGTGATAAATGGCATCTTTGTCGTACTCCTCTCCCTATTTCACTGCCTTCTGACATTTCTTCTCTTATCCTGACTTTGACTCGTTGTTTCATATAAAGGTTAGTGAACAGCCTCCTCTCTTTCCAATCTACGCCAATTTTATTTTAAGATCCCCATCAGTTTCTCCCAATCCACTCTGTCAAAAGCCTTTTCTAGGTCCACAAATACTATAAACATTTCTTTATTCTTCTCTAGTTATCCTTATGGAATATCTCAAAAGGCATACACAGGATGAACCGTAAGTATTGTCATTAATTTTGGGGTTATTCTGTGAGATATTTCAAACAAAAAAGTTTTGCTCGTTTTTGTTTCCTTCTCGAGATAAACATTGTTTTATATTAAATATTTCATTTCGTGTTTTGGGAAAACCATTGCTCAGTCAGTTTAAGAGAGCAGTGTATTGTGAAAATAAATGATTGAAATAATTTTAGTTTTGTCCTTTAAATGCCTAGAAATTTGATACGAAGAAAATGTAACGTTTCGTTCTGCAAATACATTTCACAGTGTTGCATTTATTCGAACCAAAATTTCTGCTTATGTAAAGGAGAAAACTAAGATTCTTTCAATGATTTGCTATCATGTTTATTATTTTAGATGGAGTATATAATTTCATGTTCCATTTTGGTCTATGTATCGCTTAATAATTAGTTATTTATTCCATTATTAAACGACCCTGTATAAAGTTTTGGGTTATCTAGCATGGAAGAAATTAGTGATAGCGAGATGAGGCCGAGGATACGCCATAGATTCGCCTTACGGTTGGGGGAAACCACAGAAAAAACCGATCCACGTAATCAGCCCAAGCGAAAATCAAACGCACACCCGAGCACAATTCCGGATCTTTAGCAATCTTGCTATCGCCTGAGCTACGCCGAATGCATTATTAGTTTTTATTTGGTGTAGGTTCAGGTTTAGGTAACAGTGGCTAGGTGCGGATTAGGGACGATCCTTTGCACATCGGCCATACTGAGGCCTATTGTGCACCTCGAATTTATGGAATGAGTGAGGATGAGGTGTACCAGCCCACAGGTCACATGTGATCCCTCACTCGCTCACCCATTAGAGGCCTCCTACTCCCACCTACGTTCATACCACCAAGGTGATCAAGCAGCACAAGATCCATTCCAACGACCCTTCCAAGGTGTCGAAGGGGAATGGACCGTGGTAATGAAAATTCCTATGCGGCATTTGTCTAAGTAACTGTGGAAAACAACGTAAAAACCGCAGTTAGCTTTGTCGGTCCGAGAATCGAACCATGGACCTCCCGAATGCGAGTCCCATGTAAAACGCATGAGTCACCTCGCTCGGTTCATTTGGTGTATGTAAATCGATGTAGTAATTTGTTGATTTTGAAGAAATAAGTTATATGGCGTTGTGAGCAGAAGAGAAAAATATACTGAAGGATATGCTACTGGAGCTAAATGACAGTTGTGAGCAGTATGGGATGAAGATAAATGCAAATAAGACGAGCATGGTCATAGGAACAAAAATACAGAAGATAAACTTGCAAATTCTAAATGAGGTAGTAGAGCAAGTGAACAGCTTCAAATACTTGTGGTGTACTATAAGCAGTAATATGAGCTGCTGCCAAGAAGTCAAAAGGAGGATAGCAATGTCCAAGGAAGCTTTTAATAGAAAAGGCGCAAGTTCGACTAACCTCTGGAGAAAAGACTAAGGAAGTGCTTTGTATGGAGCGTGGCATTGTGTGGCACAGAAACATGGACATTACGACGAAGTGAAGAGAAGCGAATAGAAGCATTTGAAATGTGGATATGGATAAAAATTGAACGTGTGAAGTGTACAGAGAGAGTAAGAAATGAAGCTGTGTTGGAAACAGTGGTCAAGAAAGAATGATACTCGAACTGATCAAGAAGACGAAAAGGAATTGGTTGAGTAACTGGCTAAGAATAAACTGCCTACTGAAGGATGCACTGAAAGGAATGGTGAACGGGAGAAGAGTTCGGGATATAAGAAAATGTCACATGATAGATAACATTAAGATATATGGATCATATGAGGAAACGAGAAAGAAGGCAGAAAATAGGAAAGATTGGAGAAAGCTGGGTTTGCAGTGAAATGCCTGCCTTTGGGCAGATCATTAAATGAATGAATACTGATGTTAATTGAAATTATTATATTTTATGAGCAACATTTAGTTATGAATGAACCATATTTTAATAAACTTAAAATAGTAATAGTAATTCAGCAGAAATTTCTGTATACAATTAGAGAAAAATACAGAATAATGGCATGCCCACTTATGCTTTCTTGATATTAACAGAGTTGGAAAAGCGTATTTTCGTGAAAATTTGTTTAATGAAAAAGAAAGAATAGAATTGTGGACAGGAGGAAGATATGGTTGAAATGAGAGTATACCACATAAGGTATTTAACTGAATAGTAAGAGTTACACCACAGTCTAGTATATACAGTCACGAAGCTTGAGTTGTGAGGGTGCTAGGAATAATAGACTGTGCCGGTACTATTTCGCATTGGCTGTGATGAGGCGATATTAGCGATCCTAGTGGTTAGCAACTATCCATGGATGCATATGTAATACGTATTGAGCTTCGTGACTATATATACTAGACTGTGCTTGTACGTGAATTCTATCTTTTATGAAGTAGTCTATGGAGACCGAGATAGAGACGGCGTGAGTCCGTTGTACTTACTAATAATACGTTAACAATCTTACAAAATGGAATAACATGAGAGATTTCTTGTTGATTTTAATTTAGAAACATTTTAGAGAAACAGGAAACATATTTGTCTTATAATAATGGCTAATCCACATTGTACGAACTAATAAATAATTTAACGACGCAGCTGAAAATGTCGAACTGACCTGGCAAGCACCCATTCGGACCCATTCCGCTCTTTGGGAGAGAGAAAGGTTCGTATCCACGTGTTATGGCGTCCAGGAAATGAAAAGAAAGTCATTTCTGCTGCACCAGAAGAGATACGAGGTTCTTTTATATATATGGACCACAGTGGCAGGCAGGATGGATTCCAACCCGCATTAACCGGACCCTCTGGAATTGAAACTTTCTGGCCTTACAGTTCTTACAAAAATGCTGTAAACTCCTTCTTTCCTCCGCTTGTCGAGAAAGAAGGGTAAGATGAGGGATTTAGAGGAGAAAATGAACAGATTGTCCCTGCGGTGACAACATCCGCATTTGTAATGATGGCAGTTTCATAGTAAGTGGAATCCAGAAGACGTTAAATGTTCTTATTTTTTGTTGCTGAGGAGAAGAAGAAAGTAAAATGAAACTGCTGTGGGAAAAACGTTAGTGAAATGAATACTTACATTGTGTGACGTAATAGAGATATTATTCACTAAAAAATGTGTCTGAATTCATCCTTTATGGTAATTAGAGTTATGCCTATAATAAGTACTAATATAAATTACTGAATTATTAACTTATTTTGTCAACAGTAATCTCACTAGAGGTTTTGATTTATCTAGAGAAAATCAAAATTCGAGTGGGATTTACTTGACTATTACACGATTGGAAGAAAGTATATGAAGATTAGAAGTAACGAAGTACTCCAATGCAATAAAATATTAGTTGACTTACGAAAATACAACTGTCTTCAAAAGTATTATTGTACCATCTCTAAATTACAAATATTACGCTAGATGGCAATAGTGTGTTAGGTTTAGCTGTTTTCTTGTTATCAGTTGTGCCAACTATGGAATCTTCATTGAACTCTGTGGACTGTTACTAATCAAGAAGGCTTTGTTGATTCAGTTTCATTTTTATTAAAAAGTTGCATTCCACTTCAATTATCCGGATCCCAGTAATCAACGTCACTTCACAGATGATTTTCAATAAATCTTAGTATTAAACAATCTCTGATACGTGACTATTCATAATATCATATAGCAGAAGCTATGATATAACCTAAATAATGTAAACAAGCGTTAGAAAAGTTTTAATTAGGGATGATGAAATAAACAAGAAAGGTTTTAATTAACGATGATGAAATAAAAAATAAACATTAATAATTTTAAAAGGAACAATTATTGAAAATACAATTTTCAAATTTGAATGTTTTAGTGGTTGGTGGTTCAGTTGATGTTATATTAGACGCGTGCGTAAAAGAAGTGGAACTCGTTGATGTACATGGTGTATTCCTCAACTTATTCAGGATTTCCGAATGGTGCTCTTCATTTATTTGTAAATAGGATTTCAGGGAAGATGCATAGGTATGAACAGTGATTTTTATTAATTCTTGTTCTTGAATGCCAATGCGAGTCATATTTGAAACTGCTGTGTATCGACTGGAGTGGTTTGTAATTTTCAGTTTTTTTTTACGTCCGGACCAGTGCAGTTTGAAATGTTGGCAAACAAAGAAACAAATGCTAGGGTAGTGATAAAAATAAACAAATGCTAGGGAAGCGATAAAATTAAACAAATGCTAGGGACGCGATAAAATTGTTCGATAAGAAGCCATGATTGGTTGAAATATGTCCTTTCGTACCGTTTTATTGGTCAAAAGTAGTATGACGTAGTAAAAGTGTAATAGTCTAGAGAAAATCAAATCTCGAGTTGAATTTAATTGACTATTACACGATTAGAAGAAATAAAGTTGTCTAATAGAATAAAATATTAACTGACTTACAGAAATGCATTTCACTAATGTTAGCTTCACCAAAACGTTTGAACAGAGCAGCCATTTTCAGTTGACTGTAAACAAATGACGATCGCAAAGCATGTTTTATAGTACTGAAAAAGAATTTGCAGTTTGAAATGTTGGCAAACAAAGAAACAAATGCTAAGGTAGCGATAAAATTAAACAAATGCAAGGAAAGCGATAAAATTGTGCGGTAAGCAGCCACGATTGGTTGAAAACGTCCTTTCGTACCGTTTTATTGTTCAAAAGTAGTATGACATAGTAAAAGTGTAATAGTCAAAATAAAATGAGTACATAATAATTTCCTAATCTTGTTGTAAAACTTTTGGCATGAGTATTATTTGGCTACTAGTATGTTTATCTGATTGATGCTTATCATAATCAGCACCATCAGTCAAGAGGGTCACATTCCTACTGATAATCTTCTCCTTAGTAAATAATAACGTCGTGTAGATGCGGACTCTTAAGTTAAAAAAGGAAACAAAGTTTCATTGTTATGAATAGTAATCGTACTAATAAAATTTCGGGCATTTGAGATATTTTTATTTTATGTTTAAGTGTTAAAATGAATCGGTTATTTGAGAAACCATAATATATTTTCTTTCCTGTAAATTTTTAGAAAACTGCAAATATATATATATATATATATATATATCTCTCTCTGCAGCTTTTAAATATTGATTGAACGTCATCTTTTTAGGGTGAAATTTTAATATGCATTACAATATTTATGAATATTTTAAAGAAAATTTTAATTATATTTCAGTGCGCCAGATAGCCGTAAACTTCGTGAAAATGTGTGTTTCTAAGTACATAAAATTATTTGAAAAAAATTATAATAGTTTCCCAAACCGTTTTAAAGTGTAAACACTGATATCTTATTCAAATTCAACATTACAACTCCTCAGGTGCACCATCTTTGTTACGACTAGGCCAGAAAATTATCTCATAATAAAATGTTTTGATTTCAATCTCTTCAGGGAAATACTGTCATAACGTCATCATACATATAGCCTAAAATAAGACGTATATGTCTATTTCCTCAAGTAGACGTGCAAATAATGTATTAGCACAATAAACTCGTTTCGGCTAAAATGGACTGTGTGGTTTCTCGAATAACCGATTCAAATTACTTTTCGTTCATGCCTTCAGAACCCAACATGTCCATATAATGATGTTGCAGCCTAGTAGTTTGAACAATGGAATCGGTTATTTAAGAAGATACTTATTTCCTTAGCTCTATATTTTGAGAAAATTGCAGTTATAAATATTAGATATATAATCTTATCTTTTTAGGTTGAATTATTCATATGAATTGCAATATTTCTAAATATTATATGAAGGTGCAATTATACTTGACAATGCCAGAATGCCCTAAACTTCGTGAACATATGTTGTTTCTCAAATACCAAAAATGTTTTCACAAACAACTTTTTGATGATGAAATGGTCAACACAATACTTCTATACGCAAATCAGAGAGGGGAAAATGTTATATACAAATAATTGTTGCTTAGCAATCTGAGATTTGATGATATCAATACGCGTAAAGAGAAGAAGGCCACCGATAAAATACCTGCTTTTAGAAATAATTTCAATATTTTTGTGGTACACTGTCAGGAAAACTATAATTTTCATTTCGAGTTATAGGATTACTGAAAGCCTAGATCATAATATGATCTATTATATTATATATTATATAATATATTATATACCCAGATTGCTCGGCGTTATAGGCTTCGGCGGTAACAACTTTTGTCAGGTTTACTATGCTGCCATCTAGTTGTTACATAAGGAGTCACGTCATAACTCCCATTTGAATTGCATTAGCGACTGTACTGCGATCTGATGTTCGTTTATGGCGGACGGGTGGCGATCCTGACGGTTGTTCTCTTCAAAGTGCAACCGATTTTAACATAGGAATGTGCAATCTATATGTGATCTGGGCTGAAAGCTAGAATTCTGTTTCTATTACACAAAAGTTTCTTTCTTAAAATGTTATAAAAATATAATTATTTATTACAGTTATAGTCTACTACAAAATTAAAACGTTAACAGACGCATTAGTGATTTTTGTTTTATTGACTATAAGATACTTTCACGGGACACCAAAATAGATTGAGTAAGACTTAAAGTAATTAGTTTTTATCTTAAGCACTTTTAAATAAAAAAATATATGTTTAGGTTACGAAAGCAACGAAATTAGGGAAATAACGGTTGGGGTGCAACGTAATTTTCTTATACCCTTTCCTCAGAAGGTTAAATATTACTTTTAATTGTCACAAATTATCAATGCATTATTTTATGTATATGGTACTGCGTAGTTCCATGCAATTCAGATGTGTATCTATCGATTATTCTTTTAGAATAAGACTAAGAACTGAACTCTCACATTAATGACTATGTAAATAAATTCATTTAGGTTACCAGTGGAATGATTTTTATAATAGTCTTGCTTATATTATAAAATTGCTTGTCTGGGATTTGGTAAGGCAGCAGCTGTGATTACGGTACATTTGCGGTATTTGTAATACTTGTCTATTTTCCTGCATCCATAAAGAAATACAGGATATCGTAAGAGCAGACTCCACATCCGACTTGTATCGAACTTAAGACCCCTAGAATGAGAAACGGAAGATGTAACCAGGAATTGTGACACTGCTTTCTGATTTTATTACTATATATGGCAGAATAAATGTAAAGAAACATCTCTCCCTCCTTTTGCTTGGATATACTGTAGCTCTACTCCAACAAATGTAGTTGCTTTGTATATAAATATGAAGACTCATTGTTTGGCAATGTTTGTCGATGTTTAGTTTCAAAAACCATGAAATGTGAATATCATTGAAAAGAGTTTATTTTCCTAACAAAAAGGTATTGAAGGAAACTTGTAACAAAATGTAGCATTTTATTTCTTGAGAAGAAAACACAACAATTTGCGGATAAAAATATGACTCTTGAACAGATCGATTTCCCTGTGAGACCTTATTACAAACTATCTTAAGTAATTACAATTTCATGTAATATCTTTAGCTTATCATTCATATAAGAAAACAGTATTTGGTTATTGAACACATTGCTTTAAATTTAAGCTTTACATTAAATTTAAACACAGAACTCTGCAATAGAACACTACGCACGCTAGGATGTGTATTTTAATGCGTCATTTACACTGTATATGTCACATCTGTGGCTCAGCGCTAGCGCCCTGTTGTCCCATTCATATATATACCATCAGGGATCGATCCCTGATCTGATCGTGATTGAATTTGTGGTGGATAAAGATTATGTTGCAAATGTTTTTTGAGGTACTCCCATACCTTCTTTCATTATATAAACACTCCAGAGTTCTTTATAGATTTACCATCTGACAACTTTGAAGACGCGGAAACAAACATACGCCTATCGAAATACGCTGCGACAGGTCTACCAACACATAAAAGAGAAGAAATGCTAAAAAACAAGCCAAAGCATAGCATTCTAAGCGAAAAAGTTCCAGAGATATTACAATTTTTGTAAACTGGCTCGTTATAACAAAATGACAGCTGTTACGTTAAAAAATAAATTAACACACTTGTAATTGAATTACATGGCTAAATCATGCACGAAAATGTGCAGAAATGTTTGAACAATTCAATTATGTATAAAAAAATGACAATTTTCTTCATTTTTTAACTACTGTATCACCTTATAGTGTGCAACAGTGGCGTGTTTTTGTGTATGTGTGTGTCATTTAGAATGCTTGTTTTTTGTTGCGTGTGTCTGTTGTAGAATGTGAGTCCCTTTTAAATTGTCTTTTTTGTCTATGTATTTTTGTGTGTGTCTCTTTATAAATGTGTGTGTTTATGCATCATTTGAGGAATGAGTTTCGTGTGAAGTGTGCGTCCTTTTAGAGCGTTTGCCTTTTTTGTTTGCTTCTATCTTTTACAAAACGTGTATTTCTGTGTGTGTGTGTGTGTGTGTGTGTGTGTGTGTGTGTGTGTGTGTGTGTGTGTGTGTGTGTGTGTACCCTATTCTCATTCATTCTGTTCTGACCAATGGCAGGTCTTTCACCGCGAATCCAGCATTCTCCAGTCTTTCCAAATTCTACTCTCCTCTTTGTCTTGTCATACTATCCATATATCTTACTGTCGTCTATCATCTGATATCTTCTTCTGCCCCGAACTCTACTCCCGTTCACCATTCCTTCAAGTGCATCCTTTAGAAGGCAGTTTCTTCTCAACCAGTGGCCCAGCCAATTCCTTTTCCTCTTACTGATCAGTTTCAGCATTAGTCTTTCTTCATCCACTCTTTATATATATATATATATATATATATATATATATATATATATATATGAATATATGTGCGTGTATTACCTATGACTGGTAACCACGACTCTGGCAGAGGAAACAGTGATCCAAAGCCACCTTTTTAGGTGAAAACACTGGGAATTTGACTTTGTGATATAGCATTCAATGTTGTATAATATTTGCCGAAATCATTAGTTTACGAACCAAGTGCTTCCGTGTTACTGTTATCACCGTTGAGTGAAATGTTTCATTACCAGTGTAGAGTAGCAGAAGCTTTCTTTTTCCCGTAACAACAGAGGAATTAGTGGGTTTACACGGTGAATTCCAATCTCTTTCAGAACCGCGGATACATGGAAAAATGGAGACCGTCTTGGAAATATGTCAATAATGCAGTCTGTCGAAATGGGATTCTTTAGAGCTTAGATCCATTACATAATGTACAAAATTGGACAAATAAACAATCTATAAATAGAAGTAACTTATTGAATGAAATAATAGATGTTATAGAAAGGACTAGCATGAATATTTATAAAGAATTACTATAAAAGATTCCCTAGGAGACCGATGAAAAGTGGCAGGACCAGCTACATGAAACCGAACCGATTTCAACAGTCCAAATCATGAAGAAGAGAAAGATGATTAAATAATTTATTTCTAATCTTCTTTTGTTCTCTAAGGGCGAGTCACAAATTCTGCAAAAAACTTAGAAATTAGAACCTTAACCATTGAAGTGTTTCAATATGTCAATATGATTGAATTTGAAGTACATGAATTCACCATGTACGAGTTTACATATTATCAGCAGTAATCTCACTAGACGTTTTGATTTATCTATAGAAAATCAAAACTCGAGTGGGATTTAATTGACTATTACACGATTAGAAAAAAAGTATATAAAGATTAGAAGTAACGAAGTACTCCAATACAATAAAATATTAATCGACTTACGAAAATACAACTGTCTTCAAATGTATTATTGTACCATCTCAACATTACAAATATTACGCTAGATGGCAGTAGTGAGCAATGCCTTCTCGTCGAGAAGTTATCGATCTATTATACACGATGGCAATGTTACTAGTCAAGAAGGCTTTGTTGATTCAGTTTCATTTTTATTAAAATGCAACATTCCACTTCAATTATCCGAATCCCAGTAATCAACGTCACTTGACAGATGATTTTCAATAAATCTTAATTTTATTTTTATTTTATTGGGTTATTTTACGACGCTGTATCAACATCTAGGTTATTTAGCGTCTGAATGAGATGAAAGTGATAATGCCGGTGAAATGAGTCCGGGGTCCAGCACCGAAAGTTACCTAGCATTTGCTCGTATTGGGTTGAGGGAAAACCCCGGAAAAAACCTCAACCAGGTAACTTGCCCCGACCGGGATTCGAACCCGGGCCACCTGGTTTCGCAGCCAGACGCGCTGACCGTTACTCCACAGGTGTGGACAATAAATCTTAATATTAAACAATCTCTGATACGTGACTATCCATAATATCATACAGGAGAAGCTATAACATAACCTAACTAATATACACAGGTGTTAGAAAAGTTTTAATTAACGACGATGACATAAAAAATAAGCATGAATAATTTTAAAAGGAATAATTATTGAATGTACAATTCTCAAATTTGAATGTGGTTGGTGGTTCAATTGATGTTATATTGGACGTGTGCATAATAGAAGTGGAACTCGTTGATTTAGGCCTACATGGTGTATTCAACGTATTCAGGATTTCCGAATGGTGCTCTTCATTTATTTGTAAATCGGATTTCAGAAGATGCATAGGTATGATAAATGATTTTTATTAATTCTTGTTCTTGAATGCCAATGCGAGTCATATTTGAAACTGCTGTGCATCGACTGTAGTGGTTTGTAATTATATATATATATATATATATATATATATTGACGTCCAGATCAGCGCAGTTTCAAATATTGGCAAACAAAGAAACAAATGCTAGGGACGCGATAAAATTAAACAAATGCTAGGGAGGCGATAAAATTGTGCGATAAGCAACCATAATTGGTTGAAAGACGTCCTTTCGTACCGTTTTATTGGTCAAAAGTAGCATGACGTAGTAAGAGTGTAATAGTCAACATAATCAATCATGCGTAATTTCGATCCCGCTTGGGCTGATTATCTGGTTTGTTTTTTTCCGAGGTTATTCCCAACCGTAAGGCAAATTTCAGGTAATATATGAAGAATCCTCGGTCTCATCTCGCCAAATAAAACCTCGCTATCACCAATCCCATCGACGATAAATAACCTAATAGTTGATATATCGTCTCTAAATAACCAAGTAAAAAAACATAATCATAATCCCCATGGATAACAAGAGCAGAATTTACTTGGCATGTTGAGCTCCTTCTATATAATATATAGATTGTAATTATCACTGAACAACAAATTTTTGCTCTTGTCTTGCTTAAAAATAAGAACAGATGAATATTACTAATATGTGTACCCTAAATATGGATTTATAACTCAAGTTGTCCCATCACGTACCATATTCCGGGGAAAGTGAATTGATTTTTTTGTGAAAAAACGTAGTATTTTTTTTTTAAATTTTTCACTGCTACCGATAAAATTACAACACTCTAGTGATTCAAAATGCCTAATAATAACTTGAAAAATTTGTATTGAAGAAAAACAATAAATGTGTACTGAAAAAAAAAACAATGTTACATAGTTTTAAAACACAAAATATACAAGAATAAAAATATTTCATGCATATAATGAGAAAAATCTAGAAATTTGAACTTATGATTTAAAAGAATTTTCTGGTTGACTTCTGTTCATAACTAGATCAGGGACTGTCTTTTGCAAGGGACCAACAATAGTCTGCAAGTATGCTGGATGATGATCTTCCTTTATATCGCCTTTCCATTTCAGATATTTCTTGATGATATCTTTCTTCATGATCATCGCTTACGCTCCAAGGTTAGGAGGAAAGAAATCCAAATGAAAATGTAAAAAGTGTATATGTTGAGAGACATATTACACCCCATCTTCTGATTTGCATTTAACATGGTTTCCACAAGTTCGATGTAGTTGTCTGCCCTAGAATTTCCAAGAAAATTTTAGCAAACATCTTTGAAAGCGCGCCATGTCATTTTTTTTCTGTAACGGAAAATTTTCCTCAAACAAAGAGTCAGACATAATTTTACGAATTTGTCGACGGATGAAAATGCCTTCTTTTAATTTGGTTTCACTCAAACTGCTAAACTTTTCTTTTAAATACTGAAATCCACATCCTTGTTCATTGCGTAGACCTCAGTTTGAACTGTTATGAAATTTACTGAATAGAAGGGATCGATATCTGTTTATTTATTATAGGTACAAAGGAACATGCCAACAACCATAAGGAACGGAAATAGATCATAAACTGATAAAATGTATTAGCTTTTGTTTTAGTTTACAACCCGCGCCAGAGTGCTTATCGAAAAGTGAAATCATAGTATATCTTGAAATTCTTACGTGATAGGAAAAAAAGAGATGCATTTTCGGATTCAGCGCACACAAATGCCATAAGGAACTCATTGTTTTAAGTCGGAACAAAATTCTTGTTGTTCAATGTTATTGGTGTGACTCACATTATGACGTGTTCCGTTTGCGGCAATGTTATTACACTGCAGAAGAAATATAAATTCAATCCTATTCGAAAGAAATTTAATCTGCTAGGTTTGATGCGGAGTTTGATCCTCTTGAACGATAGCAGAGGACAAAACATGCTTCATTTAACATAATTGCATAATTTGCAAAGGATTTAATATTGTTGAATAACAATGATATAGACTTTTAAATGTTGCCATTCGTATAGAAACGGTGGATATAAAAGTCAGTTTAAGTTTCCGTGCTGTTAAAACTGTTGAAGAATTGAGACCTCGTTCTTTCCGCCTTTTGTTCGCAAGTAAATGAGATATTCCCAGCATTTCTCTCCTTTATGGATGAAAGAGTGTGGAAGTTGCTATTCCTTTGTTACACTCTGCTGAGACAGCCGTTATGAAAAAGAATAAAAGACGAAGTAATGGTGAAATGAGGTGCAAGGTATCCACTTATAACTGAGCCCACTTCACAACGAGTAGGTGCGAAAGTTCTCATAACAGGGAAGAGATGAAAGAAAGAGAAATCGAAAAATTCTAAAAATATCCTTCTCTTCATTCAACATGCTGTAATACGCTTTTTTCAGGACACTTAGAACAATTATGATGGATAATTGAAATATATTTGGTATGTATTGCATTTATAGAAATAAAACGTCCCACCATGTCTCAAACAAGAATGTTTGATGTCATGAATTTCTATCACAATTCGTGTTTGGAAAATTCTTTTCTGTCATCGGGAGTAGAGATTGCACGACTATATCAAGCCGATTTGCAAGGGAAGTTTTCTTTTATTCTCCTGCTACCAAGGTTTATTGCAACTTACTAATACCAAGGGGGTAATATAATTACCACCATCAAAATCATATTGGCTACTATGCATAAAGTTGAAGTAAATGCTACTGCTAAGATTTTCGTAAGGTCTATATGTATAAAAACGCATAGTAAATTCTTTCCTGCATAGCAGAAAGTTGATCTGGAATGCCGTGTTTAGCTTATGCTAGAATTTGTAGTTTAAACCACTATTTATATGCATAACAAGAAGATTAAACTCCTACTTCTAAGTGTAAACTAAGAAAAACCGTAGTTTGCCTTGTTTGAGACTTTGTTAGCTCAGCACAAGCATTTGTATGGTTTAATATGGCAGAATTCATGCAAATTCGCGCTATAAAACCTACAAGAAAAGACGAGAACCATCAGAACGTGATTATAAGTAGTTGTATAATTTTACAAATAAAAAATTTTATGCTCGACCATGCCGAAATGTAGTAATTATACACCTGGTAGTAGCCTTTAAATGCACCTCATTAAAGTACACCTATTCATTATACATACTAGGTTCAAAAAGTTCCCGGAATTTGCTAGTATCATAGAAACAACGTACCTTAAACACTATTCTACAGCATTTCCTTCAAAATAGTTGCCTTCCGCAACAACACACTTTTGCCAACGCGTGTAGAGTTCCTGGAAGCAGGCCTGGAAGCCATTTTGTGAAACCCGTCTTAGTGCTCTCGTCGCGTTTGCGATAACCTCTTCAGCATTGAATCTCCGTCCTTTCAGATGACTTTTCAGACGGGGAAACAGAAAGTAATCAGGTGGTGAGAGATCAGGAGAGTATGGTGGGTGATCCAAAGCAGTTATGTTGTGCCTGGCAAGAAAATTCTTTACAATAATTGCGCGATGAGCAGGTGCATTGTCATGCATAAGGAACCAGTTGTTTTCTACCCACTTTTCTGGACGTTTCCTTCTCACTGCGTCCCAGAGGCGACGGAGGGTTTCTACGTACAATTCTTTCGTTACAGTACGACTTTCTGGAATGAACTCATGGTGCATGAGACCCTGAGAGTCGAAGAAAACTTCCAACATAACTTTTCTTTAAGTGAGCTTAAATGCGACAGGCTCATGTTAGTAGATTTACTGGCATGAAAAAGAACTCTTGCGGGACAAAATTCCGGCACATCCGGCGATGCTGATATAACCTCTGCAGTTGCGAGCGTCGTTAAATAAAACATAACATTTAAAATAACTTTGCCTTTGGAAGTGTGCCTAGGAAATTTTTGCTTCCGAGGAGATGTTTTCGATTTCCACTCAGATGACTGTCGTTTAGGGAATGGGTCGTACAAGTAGCACCAGTTTCATTTTGTTTAAGAAATCACCATCTTCATCAGCCATACTGATCATGTCCCCAGCAAAACACAGAGCTTGATGTTTGTACTTTGCTCTGTGGACATAATTACAAAATGCGACGAACAAACGAAACACTATGATAAACAATTGCCTACAACTCAAAACCAATAATTGCCATTATCAACAAACTTTAAGGAAATGACATCATGAATGTTACCAACAAAACAAATGTATAATATCCCTTGTTATATATTAATACGAAAAATGGTAGTAAAATTCCGGGAACTTTTTGAACCTTGTAGTACTTCAGTTATTCAGCCAATGAGAAATCACCATTGTACCATTATAAAACCGCAAGTATCGATTATTCTCGGATATGCAATCCAAAGACAATTAGCGAAACGTTACGGAGGTGGAAATCCTATACTGTCGCAGAAGGCTATGTTCTGTTACTATAATAATTAGCGTTAATTGTAAATAATATTCAAATAAATTCAATTTGTCATCTCGTTTTTCAATTTTAAATCAATTTCCAGGTTATATCAATATTAATGTTCATGTTATTCTCTAGATTATATCAAGGTCAATGACATTCGTCCCTCGGAAAAAAATCAATACTTTCACGTCTGCGCACATCTCACAATTTAGAAGGTCACTTCCGCTCTTCACTTACGTAACATAACATGAATACTTATGAATAATTTCAAGTTAGAAATATGGTCGAGCATAAAAAGTCGTATGCAACTTGCCTATAATGGTAATTAAGACGCTCGTATGAAAATTATGAAACTCGCTTGCGCTCGTTTCATAAACAAACATGCTCGCGTCTTAATTACTACCATTATAGGCTCGTTGCATAATGTACTATTATATGACCAGTTATTGTAATGGACCACGAAATGTTGATTTTGAGATAACTGGAATTGTCAGTTGATTTTTGTTATTATTACTTAAAATAATATACTTTTTACAAAATGATTCTATGATGTATTTATAATACATTTAATTTACATGAAAAAAACTCCGTGTGCGTACAGTATTTTAGGTTACGTGTCAATTTAATGAGTAACATTTTGAGCCTGTCTGATTTATGTCTGATTTTTACTTTACTTTACTTTTCATGTTATTTATTTTCTTCATAATTTGCTTTTCGTCAATTCTTTTCTTACTGTAAACTTCCGACTTAACTTACATAGCCTGGATGGCTTTTTCTTCATCACTTTGTGATTTGTTTAATAATGCTGGGTATTCTTTTAATAGATTAACAAACAGCAGTTGTTCTCATTTTCTCTCTTCCACACTTCTCACTTCGTCGTAATTGTCCCTTTTCTTGTCAAGCTAACCAAATTTTGAGACAATCAATTTTCCCACCAAGAAATTAACATAAATAAGTGGAAGGCGAAAACTAAGGAATCTTAGCGGATAAACCCGAAGTACTGCCGATAATCGATACAAGCGAATACCCTTGATAGTTTATACTACTGCCGCGTAGTACATACGTCGTAGTAGTAGTATCAGGTTTATGCATACGGAACAAATTATATACTTCTACTTCAAGTATCTTCTACAGTTAAAGCAAAAGGTAATACTACAACTTTATGCATTCCACCCATTATACCAATCTTTGTTAAGAATTTGGAATATTTAACAATTTATGTATTATTGACTGTATACCTCCAGAAAATGTAAAAATAGAAAATAATCGTCCTATATTTCAAAATAAATTAGAGTCTGATTGCATATATTTTTCTTGTTTCACTAATCATATTCATATACGTAGTAGGCCTACCTGTGAGCGTGTGGAAAATTTATGGAAAATGTTCGACAACAGAGTGAAACTGACCGAGGCGAGGGGGAGGGGACCGAGGAAATAAGAGGAAGAGTTATTTATTAGTGTTGTAATGAGTAGTATTAACACTGAGCGAAGAGGTAATTTGAGGTTAATGTTCTTTTGTATTTATTGTGTTTTTTTCTATTTATTTTTTATTGCGTGTGTATATGTTTAATGTATTATCTTTATATTTATTACTTGGATTATTTATTGCAGTTTCAATAAGAAATTGAAATGAATTGATTATATATATATATATATATATATATATATATATATGTTTTTCACTGTGTTTTTTACTTTCATATCTTACATTTTTTGTGTGAAATTTGGTATGAAGTTAGATTAGTTATAATTGTGATAATTAATGATAACGGTAGTAATAATAATAATAATTGTTGTTTTACTATTTTATTATTAATAGTATTATTTTTGTTTTCTTTGAAGATTCAAACTTTGCATAGTTATAGCACGAATGGCAGTACAGGCCTGTGCGAAGGATCTTGTGTACATGAGTTTGTATAAATTGTGTATCAATAAATCCACTTCATTCATTCATTCATTCATTCATATTTTAAATTTTCGTATTTTTTACTTGTTTTTTTTTACTATTCATCCTAGTAATTATTCTTTTAACGACACAATACTATTCTCCAACCAGGAGATCAACCGTGAAAGGAATGTGCTTACTATTGCGTCATCTATTGGACCGAAGTAGATAGATCATATTATCGTTACAACGTCGGTTTAAAAACCATGCGCTCTCCTGCATATGTTATTTCCTATATGGAGGGATTAAAAGACCAGGAGATTAACAGTGATCTAATTTTGTAACTAGGTTAGTGTAAATATGTGTGTAACAATGTTATTGTTTATTGCTGTGAGAGCGAGCCAATAGGGATACGAGTACCCACATGTGTGACCTTATGACATCAACATTCATTCACAGCATTACCCCGCTCCGTTTCATTCCGCAAAGACTTTCTTGTCATTGGAGCACAGTATCTTGACATTTGTTTGTAGACTAGAAAGCATTGGAACAGGGTTTTGAATATATCAAAGTAGAAAGTATAAAATATGTTTTCATATTTTGCGAAGGTAGGTAAATGTTTAGTGGCAAATGTCTCTTGTATACACATAATCGAGGATTGTAGTGGGATGAGGAAATAGTCGGTGCAATTCACAAAGCAACAAGATGGTAGACATACCCCAGAGACACAAAATGGAGCAAAAATCAAACAAGGATATAAAACGGAAATGGTAAGAGGAAATTGAAAAGAATGGAGTGGAGAGGATTGCGAGAGAGCTAGTCGGTTTCACAAAAGGTTTTTTGAAAGCCGTCAGGTAATGCGGACAGGAAGTAAAGAGAGCAGCGCGAAGAGGAAAGACGCTGAGTAGAAAGAAAATGGAAGGACTTGAGCCTGATTGGTGTCGTTACAATGGAAGAAAGACAAATTAAATTCACTTCAAGATCATTGAGCCCAGTAGCTAAGAGATTTCCACCAGAATATTTCTTTAAAAATAAGATAGGACCTACGCAATTTTTCTCAGATTTAACAATCATCATCATCATCATCATCATCATCATCATTATCCTCGTTTACTTTTTCTTTATTATCATAAACCATAACACCACAGATATGAAATGTAATGTTTAACAGTTATATTACCTGTTGTTCTTTATGGTTGTCAAACTTTGACTCCCACTTTGAGAGAGAAACATAGGTTTGAGAATAAGGTGCTTCGGAAAATATTTGGGGCTAAGAGGGATGAAGTTACAGGAGAATGGAGAAAGTTACACAACACAGAACTGCACGCATTGTATTCTTCATCTGACATAATTAGGAACATTAAATTCAGACGTTTGAGATGGGCAGGGCATATAGCACGTATGGGCGAATTCAGTAATGTATATAGAGTGTTAGTTGCGAGGCCGGAGGGAAAAATATCTTTAGGAAGCCTGAGACGTAGATGGGAAGATAATATGAAAATGAATTTGAGGGAGGTGGGATATGATGATAGAGACTGGATTAATCTTGCTCAGGATAGGGACTGATGGCGGGCTTATGTGAGGGCGGCAATGAACCTCCGGGTTCCTTAAAAGCCAGTAAGTAAGTAATGTTTATCCCACAATTTCCTAAATAATATAGGTGTTATGGATCTAGATAGTGAAAAATAAACCTAAATTTTAATTCTCTCTAAGTTCCATCAGTTCCAATACTTTCCTCTCTTTCCACTCCATTCATTGATTGAATGATTGATTCATTCATTCATTCATTTTCCACTCATTCATTCATTCATTCATTCATTCATTCATTCATTCATTCATTCATTCATTCATTCATTCATTCATTCATTCATGTACAAACACATATTGCTAACAGAATAACGAAATCGTGTAGTCTAGTATTGCATTATGTGTGTGTGTGTGTGTGATTATTTCGAGGATTATCATACGTCAAAAATGATGTGCAAATGATTGAACTTAAAGTACTATATGACATACGATAATATGTCGAATTGGATCTGGATATATATGTAGAATCTATAAAAAGGAAAATAACATCTGAAATATTTTGTATTTTCCTTCAATATCACGATGTTTCAAAGTCAGGAGATGTAAGGTTCGTGAAACTTCAGTGCCCATGAATCTTGTATGTCGTGAGGATTACAAATTGTCTTTTAATCCTGTCACGTTTGCACTGAATCTCACTAAGCTACAGAAGTTATTACAAGAAAGACTCCTACAGAGATCTGAGTCTTACTGGAAAACAAGGCGAGTTTGTTAGACCCCTCATTGATCTACTTTAAACCTGCATCAGCTCGAAATGATACGGAATTTGTAATACTGCACAATTGCTTGGGTGTAATTTCGTACCAAGAAACGTACTACGTATAAAACTTTTTATAGCCTCTTCGGTGCGACTTTATAACCCTATTTCTGGCAAACAGAATGCAGCAAATTCTCATAACAAGATGGAAAAGGTTCGAATTGCGTAGCAATCCATGGATGGCCATGGTATCGAGATTATATAACGTCGAGAATGTTGTCCTGACGATAATACGACACAATAACCTCAACCCGATTCACCCATAAATCTATAGCTTTTGTAGTTTTGATGATCGATTTACATGAGAGGGTTAGTTTCATGTTACGAGTTACAGAAGTTTGTAACTCAAGCTTGGTACGCTTTTAAACTACATGCGTACAGATACTCTC
Organism: Periplaneta americana; assembly: GCF_040183065.1. Lineage (NCBI taxonomy): Eukaryota > Metazoa > Arthropoda > Insecta > Blattodea > Blattidae > Periplaneta > Periplaneta americana. The sequence goes on along the minus strand of NC_091121.1, from coordinate 142,788,656 downwards.
ACGAAAGGAATACTTTATGATTTGGCTTTACTGATGAATGCAAAAACAAACAAACGAAGTCATATCAAAAGATACAGAAATTTCATAACATACAGGGTGATTCACGAGGATTTACCGTCACTTACGGAGCTTATTTCCGAAGACATTCTGATCAAAAAATATCATATAAACATTGGTCCTAATATCAATATTTTCAGAGTTACACTAATTTGAAGTTGTTAGTAAAATACATTTTTTCTTTAGTTTTAAGGGTAAGAAATATTACAAACAGAGAATGAATTATTCAGAAGTGTCATTTCTGTAATTGGCTAGTTTTCTGAAGCTAAAAATGTGGTGTTAATTACTTTGTACAGATTTTATTTTTCAATTTTTAACTAAAAATGACATGAATCTTATGTACTTATCACAACAATTGTTACAAATCATACGACTTTGATATTTTACAGTTTAATTATGCATCCTAATGTACAGTCTTAAAGAATATAAAGAGTGGCGTCATTAGTAACAATTGTTTTGATAAATGCGTAAGAAAATGTAATTTTGTAGTTTAAAACTAAAAAAAGAAATTCTGTACGGAGCAACTACGGAATTCACTACACATTTTTAGCTTCAGAATACCAGCTAATTAAAGAAATAATACTGCTGAATAGTTCATTCTTTGAATAATATCAAGGGAAAAATTGTTCCGGGGCCGGGTATCGATCCCGGGACCTCTGGTTGAACGTACCAGCGCTCTACCACTGAGCTACCCGGGAACTCCACCCGACACCGTCTCAACTTTTCCCTTTATATCCACACAACTCGCGTGGGCTGACGAAACGCCAGAGACCCACAACGAGTGCACATAATCTCTGTGTGACTTGGAATTGTGGTTTTCTGTTAACGTACACAGTAACGTATATATTATGCAAATCTAGTCTATCAGGTGAAGCTCCCTGTAAAGCAGATTTGAATAATTTCAAGGGAAAAATTGTTCCGGGGCCGGATATCGATCCCGGGACCTATGGTTGAACGTACCAGCGCTCTACCACTGAACTACCCGGGAACTCCACCCGACACCGTCTCAACTTTTCCCTTTATATCCACACAACTCGCGTGGGCTGACGAAACGCCAGAGACCCACGAGTGCACACTATCTCTGTGTGACTTGGAATTGTGGTTTTCTGTTAACGAACACAGTAACGTATATATTATGCAAATCTAGTCTTTCAGGTGAAGCTCCCTGTAAAGCAGATTTGAATAATTTCAAGGGAAAAATTGTTCCGGGGACAGGTATCGATCCCGGGACCTCTGTTTGAACGTACCAGAGTTCCCGGGTAGTTCAGTGGTAGAGCGCTGGTACGCGCAGAGGTCCCGGGATCGATACCCGGCCCCGGAACAATTTCTCCCTTGAAATTACTCAAATCTGCTTTACAGGGAGCTTCACCTGAAAGACTAGATTTGCATAATATATACGTTACTATGTACGTTAACAGAAAACCACAATTCCAAGTCACACAGAGATTGTGTGCACTCGTTGTGGGTCTCTGGCGTTTCGTCAGCCCACGCGAGTTGTGTGGATATAAAGGGAAAAGTTGAGACGGTGTCGGGTGGAGTTCCCGGGTAACTCAGTGGTAGAGCGCTGGTACGTTCAACCAGAGGTTGCGGGATCGATACCCGGCCCCGGAACAATTTTTCCCTTGAAATTATTCAAATCTGATTTGCAGGGAGCTTCACCTGAAAGACTAGATTTGCATAGTTCATTCTTTATCTGTAATATTCTTTTACCCTTGAAACTCAAGAATAATGCTATCTGCAAACAACTTCAAATTAGGTAATTCTGAAAATGTTGAGATTAAGACAAATTTTTATATGACATTTTTGCTAAGAATGTCTTCGGAAATAAGCTTCGTAAGGGACAGTAAATCCTTGTGAATCACTCTGTATATGCACATCAAAATTAAAATTATGTGTGTGTATATGTATATATATATATATATATATATTATCGCAAGGGTTGTACCCCAGGGAAATAAGTGTTACGCTGCCGGATTTATTTGAACAAAAAAATTATAACTTAATTGTGGAAAAGCAGTAACATACATAAGTCACAAATGTGGGATGCATAAAATTAATTCGGTCAGATATACATCCTACAGTGACACAAGCTGTTCTAGGTATTCCTTCTTATTATTCTTCTATCTTCCAAATAGTGTAATAGATTTTCAGACTCCATTTTTCATATTTTCGCAAACTATAGATGATTTTAACCTACAATTATAGAATAAGCAATGAAGTAAAGATTACGGTATTTCACGCTAGGTATCCCATCAGGACGAAGATCTACACAATAATAAATTAGAAGGTAAGCAAATACCCCGTTATTCTATATGTACCCAGAATGTAGTATAATATGTGAGGGGAAAAATAATATGCGATAAAATGAATATACAGGTTTCCCCAAAATTTTCGCATGCTGACAACACCTGTGAATACTGGATTAAAATGTAGACGAAAATATAGTTGACAAAATTTCGTCCGAAGAATTTTTTAATTACATAATGTGGCAATGCTGTATTTCTCAAATAAATATTACTCCTGTATTCGTAGCTCAAATTATTCCTACTCTGTTTTAACAGTAAACGTTCATGGTTGGAACTACCACCATCGTAATTCTCTGTTTCTTTTACGTTTTATTAATTATATTTCTGCAATATACTAATTTTGTGTTATATTATGTTCCTTCATAACTTCGTAATAAATTATTCATTATATTATTATATTTCTCTTCCTTCATTCCCTGCTAGTTATAATGCTAAATACGGCAGATATTATATTACAGTAAACAATTGGGGTCTATTGGAAGAGGAAAGACATTGTACCAGCTAATGCTGGGACACTAATTCTAGAAAATTGTGTATAGCCGATTGCTCAATGGAATGCTGCACGTTATCAGAATTAATATTAATGAAAAGTGTGCTAAAAATTCCAAATTGAAGCTTTTGAGTTTGCATGATCATACACAATTTACCACGTTTGCAACATCGCTCGAAATATTGTTAAATCTAAAAGAAAACTATGAAGCCTATTTTGATTTACTATATTATCTACGGTGTAGTCGGTCTCGTTCTATGCACTTTCGTCTTTCGTGTTTTATGTAAACACGGCCAGGCTTCGGCTCGGTAAATGTCCTTATAACTTATGCTGCAAGGAAATTATAAAGAAAATTTGAAAATTCAACTCAGGTATTCATCAATAAGCCGCTATTTCCAGGAATACAACTCCCGCATATAACGAAAGCAGACTACTGTATTTTAATCATTTAAAAATCGCATCTCTATGCCAAAATATCACGCGACGCCACTGATACATACATACATACATACATACATACATACATACATACATACATACATACATACATACATACATACATGCAAGTAGTAATACTCTGTAATGGAAAAAATAAAAAATACATACATACATACATACATACATACATACATACATACATACATACATACATACATACATACAGTCCACACCTGTGGCGTAACGGTCAGCGCGTCCGGCCGCGAAACCAGGTGGCCCGGGTTCGAATCCTGGTCGGGACAAGTTACCTGATTGAGGTTTTTTCCGGGGTTTTCCCTCAACCCAATACGAGCGAATGCTGGGTAACTTTCGGTGCTGGACCCCGGACTCATTTAACCGGCATTATCACGCGGAATTATCATTTCATTCAGACGCTAAATAACCTAGATGTTGATACAGCGTCGTAAAATAATCCAATAAAATAAAATAAAAAGTACATACATACGTACATACATACATACATACATACATACATACATACATACATTGTTTCTATATATATGGGCACGCATTTTTAAGTCTTAACGGCCATTATAGCACTCGTGTGTAGGTCTACTCGTCGCTGTGTCATGTGGGGGTTTCCATTCTTCTAACCACATTATACTTTATTATTCTCTCTTTGTAAGTTGTTCTGAAATGTATTTTATAATCCTTCCTTGTCTAGTGTAGTGTGATGTTATTACTGTATAGAGAAATTATTGTGCACTGTATTATGTTGCATTAATTTTGTGTTTTCGTGAAATTATATTATGGAAACGTAAATAATTTACTTAGGCTACTACTTATTTATTGCATAAATTTGTTCATTACTTCTGTCATTCTTTGGACTGCTACTACAAAGAGTACTTGACCATGATTCAAATCGGAGACAAGACATTTTTAAACCGAACATAAAGTTATCTTGCTCCAGTCTGATATAACTTATGCGATATCAAAGAGACAGTCAGGCGGGCTGCAGGAGTTGAAAATGGAATTCGAACGTAACGCAAACTAGACAAGCAAGTTGAACGAAAAGGAGATTTACAGTTGACAAGCGTAGTTGGGTACTGTATGATTTCCTACATAAACAGATTAGTACCTCCTGGCTGCTGTAACTCACAGGGTTGAGATTTAGAAAGGTTGACCCTCCTCCCAGCCTCCATGAAGCGTAAGCGTACTTGATGAGATCTGAATATCAGAATGTCCAGTCGATGTTGTAAAGTTACAAGGACTGTAGTTCACAGGGTAGGGCGGTCTGCACTGCAGAAACTTCATTTCCTCTCAACCTCTTACCACGTACATTCAAACAGAAGGGTTGTAGTAGGCCGAGGAATATAATACGGCCCTCAGTAAAAAAATATTTATTATAGGCTATGTTTCTTAGTACTGTAAAAGATGACAATAATATTTAAGGATTTATAAATCAGGTAGTCATTCAAAAATTGTATTAGAGACCTTCACTTTCTTCCATTCACTGGAGGCTAACGGTGTAAAATTTTGTAGAAATAAACTTTATTCGTTCAATTATTTTACACATTGTAATCAATTGACTTCCATTCTGTTGATTTATTCAGAATGATTGTCTTTATAGATCGTAGAATTTTGTAAATTGTTTTGTTATCCAACAGAATGCAATCATATATTCTAAAAAAATTTTACATCTGCAGTGTTTATTCGTGACTATTACACTTTTACTACGTCACACTACTTTTGACCAATAAAACGGTACGAAAGGACGTCTTTCAACCAATCATGGCTGCTTATCGCAAGATTTTATCGCGTCCCTAGCATTTGTTTAATTTTATCGCTTCCCTAGCATTTGTTTATTTGTATCACTACCCTAGCATTTGTTTTCTTTGTTTACCAACATTTCAAACTGGACTGCTCTGGACGTCAAAAAAAAAAAAAAAAACACACACACAGAAAATTACAAACCACTCCAGTCGATGCACAGAAGTTTCAGATATGACTCGCATTGGCATTCAAGAACAAGAATTAATAAAGATCACTGGTCATAGCTATGCATCTTCCCTGAAACCCTATTTACAAATAAATGAAGAGCACCATTCGTAAATCCTGAATAAGTTGAGGGATACACCATATACATCAACGAGTTTACTTCTTTTACTCACACGTCCAATATAACATCAACTGAACCAGCAACCACTAAAACATTCAAATTCGAAAACTGTACTTTCAATAATTGTTTCTTTTAAAATTATTCATGTTTATTTTTTATTTCATCATCGTCAATTAAAACCTTACTTGTTTATTTCATCATCCCTAATTAAAACTTTTCTAACACTTGTTTATATTATTTAGTTTATGATATAGCTTCTGCTATATGATATTATGAATAGTCACGTATCAGAGATTGTTCAATACTAAGATTTATTGAAACTCATCTGTCAAGTGACGTTGATTAATTGGATCGATATTTGAAGTGGAATGCAACTGTTATAATAAAAATGAAACTGAATCAACAAAGCCTTCTTGACCAGTAACCGTCCATAGAGTTCAATGAAGATTCCATAGTTGGCACAACCGATAACAAGAAAACTGCTAACCATAACACACTACTGCCATCTACTGGCGTAATATTTGTAATGTTGAGATGGTACACTAATACATTTGAAGACAGTTGTATTTTCGTAAGTCAATTAATATTTTATTACATTGGAGTACTTCGTTACTTCTAATCTTTATATACTTTTTTCTAGATAAATCAAAACCTCTATTGAGATTTCTCTTGATAAATTTTGTTTCGAAATTACAAAAAAAAATATCTTTTCACGCACTAATGTTGGAACAGAAAGAGTGTCCTAAACCGGTGCTTTGAATGACGTTAGAAAGTATCGAAGCACTATACCACACGTTAAGTTGACTTAAGGATACACGTAGGTGAAATATTTGTCATTTTTGATAAAATATCATACTTTTAGTTTTTAGCATTAGACATTGTTTACGATCTAAGAAAGCTCTAGGAAATTTACATGCATTTATACCACTCCGATTTGCATGTTACGGAGACCATTTTTAAAAGGCATATGCATATACTTATATTTATTTAAAATTTCAAACTCATTTTTATGCGCTTTTGTATTTTGGATATTTTACTTTGATAAATATGCTATCCCCCCTACAAACTATATACTACATGAGTTATTTTTTTATGAAAATTCTTTAATATGTGTGTAACGGAACATACGATTTTCTTTAAGTCTCACATTATTTTCGATATTTCTTTTGTAGATGTTGTTAATATTTTGACAATGTATTTTTTTTTTATTTTTATTTCAGTGAAAGTAATGAAAACAGTGAGTAGTAAGTTTTGTTTTGGAATGTCTGAAGGTTATAAAAATGGAATATCAGGTATATAACGTATACCTGAAAGCCAGATTTGCATAATATATAGCTACGTCACTGTAGGTACGTTAACAGAAAACCACAATTCAAGTCACACAGAGTTTGTGTGCACTCAAAATTGGGTTTCTGGCGTCTTTTCAGCCCACTTCAGGTGTGTGGATATAAATGGAAAAGTTGAGACGGTGTCGGGTGTAGTTCCTTGGTAGCTCAGTCGGCAGAGAGTTGCTGCGCTAAGCCAAAGATCCCGAGGTCGATACCCGGTCCCGAAAGAATTTTTTCCCATGAAATTATACAGAACTTGCTGTGTTCGCAGAAACATTGCTATGACCTTGTGTCTGTACTTCACACGCAACAAATTTGTCACCCCATTCCTAGCTCTCTCTCCCTCCTCTTCAAGAAGGCTATGCTGAAATATTTCTGCTCCTGCTGCAAGCTGTGAACCAAATAGATTAGTAGGTGTTACATCACGTTTGTTCCCCGAATTCTCGTCTGTTATGTCTTCAGTGCCATTTGTGTGCTCCATTATAGCGATATGTCTGTATTTGAGATGAAATTTCGCCCGTAGCATAATTTTCAAATGTAGATAGCATTTCATGCAAGGAAAATCCTCTAAAATTTGAAAAAGCGGCACAATTTCAAAATGTATGGTAATATTACTACTGTCCTTTTAAAAGAACACACAAGTTTTCGTCATTGTAATGTTGCAATGAATAGATATCTCGAACGCATTATGGTTTCACGTAATATTTATGTTTATTAGGAGTAATTTGATCTAAAACAATTTTCAAAATAATTTCGAACTGTAACAATATTTAACTTTCATATTTGGTTTGAGTTTCGGATGCCATAGCTGAAATATACCAACAGCTCTCACATCCACATCTCAAACTCAACGGTGACCAGAACTCTCATTACCAGTCTTACCTCACCTAGCAAACCTCTAATTAAGACCAGTAATAGTGACACCTCTGAAAAAGCAAATGCGTTAACTGTAGAGAGGGTAATTTGAAACATTGACCATTGTCCTTTTAAAAGGACAATAGGCATAACTGGGTTAATATTTCATAATTTATATTTGATGAATATTACACACCAAGCATTTATATTTTCAGCTGGCACTTATCGAGTGCACAAGCCCATCTCACCGAGTTCTACAGATTATATAATATCGTAATCTTTAGATAACATTGGCTATTGCCATTGGTTTTAATAACATTTTCCGTATTCCCCTCTTACTCTGAAGCATATATTCCTATATGATTTCGTCCATTCGTCCTTACCCGTTTCTATTACAGCCGCTTGTATTCACATGAACTGCAACAAATTGGATTCCTCGTACCGTAACTTCTGCTTCGTTAATACAGAATTAGCCACAAGCGTCCTTAAAACTCGCTTCTGAAACAAGTTGATTGCTATATACATCGACATTGACATCACGGACATAAGCTAGATGGAGCATCGTTATGAACTTAGGGAACATGTCATTTCAGGATAAAATGTTCTTAAAATTGCACCCCATTCTGATAGCTTGACTACAACCTGAAGTATTTTGGTCACACCGTCCTCATATTCAATGCAACTGCCGAGAGAAAATGAGCAGAAAAAGTGACAGGTGTGACTTATAGAGAACCTGCAGCAGATATAACAGGATATTTAGAACATGTCCTTGTCATCCTACAACGTTCGCGTCAATTGAATTTTCAAGAATGTCTTAAATATACTGCTCAAACAGAGAAGTTAAAAACGAATTAATGAGCAGTACATGCAAATAATTTGGTACAGAGTCAAAGAATATCTTTGCGAATGTCACAAAGAAGATGGTCAAACCTTAAGAAACAAGCAAATTTTTGTAAGACTGGATAAATTGTACTTGCGTTTCATTTAACACATTGTAATAGAACTGTTTCATAAATGAAATAAATATTCTAAATTAATGTGATCGTGTATTATTAGTTTCATCATCGTGTAAAAAAAGCGTTTTTACAAATATTTTCTTGATCAGTAAGACCTATACGAAATTTATTATTAAAAGAATGCAAATAAACTTCAATTTTGAAAATAAAAGTATGTAGCATAGTTTTATTTTATCATTGTGACGTCCATGAAAAAAATGTTAGTGCAAACACTCGTGATGCCCCACTTCGATTACTGTCATATTCTGCTTACTGACCTAAGCGTTACTTCGGCGCAGAGACTACAACGTGTTCATAATATTTGCGTCCGTTTCGTCTGCAATATTCGCCGGGCTGATCACGTAACACCATCCCTCGAAATGTTGTCCTGGCTCCGTCTAGAAGATCGTAGGAAAATCCACTCTTTCCCTTCTCTTTCACATATTGCATTTCTCCACTCCTGTCTATCTTTCGTCTCGTTTTCAAAATTTATCCACCCATCATAACCTAGACACACGATCACAACACTCCTCAATATTATCCATTCCCTCCCACTGAACATCCTCATATTCATCTTCTTTCACTATGGCTGTTCCTCGACTTTGAAATTCCCTACCGAGTAATGTCAGGGACTGTCAGAGATCAAACCAATTTAAGAATAGACTAACGAAATATTTTTCTAACAATTCATGTTAACAATAATAGCTGTTTCAGGTTTCTCAATGTTTAATGGTTATATATATATATATATACTGTATATATATATATATACTGTATATATACTGTATATATATATATACTGTATATATATCACTGATAAATATCTAAATTACCTCATTATTATTAATATTATTATTCATTATTATTATTATTATTATTATTATTATTATTATTATTATTATTATAACAACTATTTCTTACTAATGTTTATTATTGTCACACTAACATTACTTATCCAACTTTCATTATTTATTTTCATGTTTTTTTATGGTCTAGATATTATAGTAATATGCGTTACAAGAGCGGTATGTTGAAGTTTTCAAGTTCGAGGAAAAGTTTGGAAAAGCGAAACGTAGTTGAGCTTTTTTAATTTCCGAGAATTGAAAGAAAACATACCGCTCGTGTATCGTACATTATTTTGTGCGAAGATCGTTTATTACATATCTGAAAGAGGAATTTCTAATTAGTTGCAATGGAATCTCCATCTTGGTTTCTGTTCAATGACGGCAAATTAGCAAAGCAAAAATATCTATCTTCAACATTGTTGCTTTAAAATGTTTTATACGTCTCTCTTTTTTTTCCCCCAGTTTATAAATGCGAACTTAAAACAAACGTAACGTTATGCAATGATTTATTTTTCATTTTAATATTTTAACAATATTATTTATATAACATATTGCTGTAATAACATCGGCAAGCTTGTTGATTTTTTCACGGCTTCCTTAATGTTACTTGCATCACGAATGCAGTAACTTTAGTGGATTTGTAGATTTTACTTAATTTTTGCAAATATTTAAAAACAATAATTAACAGTGCAATTTAGGTGAAATTGCAGTGGTAAGTTTCCAATTTATAATTATTACTATATTGAACATCTCTAAAAATAATATGTTAAAAGCCTAAAGCAGTAAAATCAATATGTCATTATTATTATTATTATTATTATTATTATTATTATTAATATTATTACATTTATATTTTAGTATTCATTCCTAGCAAATAGCAAATACAAATCTAAGCCTTATATGAAAAGCACTGCGAGATACCAAGAGTCCAGAGAAGAGAGCACGGTACAAGCTCTACCACCAGCAACTAATGACCAGTTACCACTGGGCCCGCAGCCGACTCTGCATCCGAAATGGGGGAAAGAAACGGAAGAGAGGGAAGTGTAGATGAAGTGGAGACTGTTGACGGAATAATAGAGGGAAACGGGAGTACATAGAGGAAGATCTTCTGCAACGTCTGATTTCTTTCATTATTGATTGATTGATTCATTCATTCATTCATTCATTCATTCAAGGTTTTCTGCCCGGCCAGGTTATTCACTACAAAATGAACATTCTGCAACCTTTCCTATTATGTCCGCTGTATACACCACAAATTCAATCACCTTTAAAAATTATGGGGATTGAACCTGGGCTGCCTGGATGGAAGACCAGCTTGCTTGCGCTTGAGCCAGAGACGCGATACTTCACCATAGACTTCACTTTTTATAGTATATTTTCATACTGTTAACAGATTCTCTTCCTTTCACTTGAAGAATTAGCAGATCTAAGCCCTTATCTATCCATGCGCGATTTTTCTGGAAAAAAAATAATGTACAGCCTTCCCTTCAGTAATTTAATTTGATAGTTTTACTGGGTATTCGATACATGTACATATGGGTTTATGTAGCTATATACTGGGCTTTCATTTCAAAACTTCCCAGTCTAAAAACTATATTTATTTCAGTTAAATTTAATTATACAGAAACACATCAATTTAGTTATTCAGGCGGAAGCTTAAAACCAATGTTAATTGAATTTTAGATTTCACATCAATACAAGTTGCCAGGCGACGATAGAAAACAAAAGATATGAAGACAAATAAATAAGATATATAAACAATTAAATACATGCAAATATGGTTTTCATATATAGCTCTTTGTGAAGCAGACTTTGAATAATTTCAAGGGAAAAATTGTTATAGTGCCGGGATTAAAACATTTATGAAGTCACGCGTTCATTCAAGCCTTCATTCATTCATGCATTCATTTGCCCGCATGTTGATTATATTGCTCATCTGTTCGCATATTGATTATTCATTAATTCATACAATGATTCACCAAATCGCTCACTTTTTGTTCACCAACTCGCTTCCTAAGAAATTTAATGAAAATGATGCAGCTATAGTAAAAATTGTCATAGATATTCTAACTATAGGCTAAATTCTATTGAACACTTTTTTTTTTTGTCTCGCTGTTATTTATACTCGCCTTAACATCTTTGGTCATATCGCGAGTTAATCTTTGGTTGAATTCCGAAGGCCTGTGTAATATTGTTGAGACTGGTTCTATTGTTGAGAACTAGACAGCGACTGTTATTACTGATTTGTTATGAATATGATTTGATTTCTGTGATGAATGAGGCCGGTGATATTCAGGGATGTTGTGGCCCGAATTTCCTGGCATTTGCCTTACGGTTGAGGAAAAACCCTGAAAAATCTCAACCAGGAAATTCAGCCCGACCGGGAATCGAACCCGGACCCTCTGCGTAAGAGACCAGCATGCTGACCTCTACACCACAGAGGTGGTCGATTAAACACTTATTTAATACACTTTTAGGGACTATCCTCGCACATCCGGCCCCGGAACAATTTTTCCCTTGAAATTATTTAATTAAATATTCTTCAAAATTTAAGTGTCATATTATAGGGGAGTCCTTTGAAATTTCAGAAGGTATTGGGGATAAGGGAGTGAAACCTAAAATGCAATTAACACTAGTTTTTAAACTTTCCCCCATACCTAAATTGACGTATTTTTTATTTAAATTAAATTTAATCGAAATAGTTACTTTCATTGGGAACTTTTAAAATGAAAGTCCTGTATATACGCCTCTCTTATTTGTGTATTGCTTTCACGATTATAAAAAATGTATTTTCTTTGCAATACATGAAGAGGAATATTTACACTCTTAGTTGCGTACTTAATAAATAATTTTGTTTATATATATCTTTTGACTTATAGTTCAAAATATTAGACTCTGAACGTAAACAATAATATCATTTGCAACATGGCAAAGTACCGATAACTAAATTATTACTTACGAAACGCATAAAACATAATCATAAAGCACTTAGCAATACTTGTGACACAAAATTTCTCAACTGTGATATTTATTAATTTCTGTTAGATCTCGGAAAATTAGCCTACTTTATTTCCCACGCACGAAAAAAGGAACGCTTGATATTTAAGTATTTAAGTAGAAGTGTTTCAGTGACAAACTAACAGGGATGTGCAAGTAAAACGTACTGTAATTGTACTCGTATTGTATTAAAAATTAAATTATGGTTTATTTAACGACGCTAGCAACTGCACAGGTTATATCACCGTCGCCGGTGTGCCGGAATTTTCGCCCAGCAGGAGTTCTTTTACACGCCAGTAAATCTACTGACATGAGCCTGTCGCATTTAAACACATTTAAATGCCATTGATCTCGGCCGGGTCGGCCGGGATCGAACCCGCAACATCGAGCATAGAAGGCCACCGCTATACCAACTGCGCTACCGAGGGCGGCTCCTATTGTATATTAGATATAAATATCATAGCTTGTTACTAATTGTAGGCCTACCACAAGTATGGAAGCAGAGAAACAATAATTATGTTTTGAAATAGTCCGCTGTCCTTTACAAATTATTAGTTACTGCTGATAGATTTCATCATACATGTTACAGTTTTCTTTACCAAATGATTCTTATGATGGTGGACTACATGAATAAATTGGAGGTTATTGGAATTACGAATTAAGATATAGACATATATTTCAAATTCTATAAATGAAGGGGTCACAAGGAAAAGGTACTACCTAACAAAATCTGAATTTGTGCCCAGGTGAACTTCTGCTTCCGATCCTGCTATAAATATAATTCAATCTGAACAGCAGATTCGCATGTTGTTTCGGTTAATCCTTTCCGAAGAATTTATTTATTTATTTATTTATTTAAATATACAGAATACAGAATGTAATTACAACAATAGAGAAATAAAATAGTACAATCATTATAAAAAAGAGAGGATACAGTAATATTAACAAAATTTGAGGACCGAATGATCAGCGCTCGTGTTCCGTCGCAGTACAGATATATTATTAATAGGCCTATAAGAGAATATACAAAATAAAATATGAACTAAAACTAAAGTTACAGCTACAGTGAAATTATGTAACATAATATATTCATATAAGAGCAATAAAAATTTAAACAATTAAATAGGAACTAAAATTAAAATTACAGCTGCAATGAAATTATATAATATAATTAACACAGAGAAGAATAATATCGTACGTGAATAAAGTAGGAAGATTTATGAAAAATTATATATTCCAAAATTATAAAATACAAATTTAATATAGGCTGATTAATTCACACACTTAGGCTATATTAAATTTATTTAATCAAATTGAAGACATTAAAACGTTTCTAATTTTCTTGTTATATGTTGGTGGGTTACATGTTAGAAGTTCTGGGTGTAATTTAGCTAAAGAATTATACAACCGAGGGCCAAAATTAATGCTATGCTTTAGACCAGCAGATGTGAAACATTTAGGTTCTACTAATGTTGAATTATTATTTCGTCTTGTGTCATGGTTATGTGCCTGTAATATAAAGACACAAGACGAGAAAATCTAATGAAAATTATGGCTGAAATGGAAGCAGAAGTGAACCTGTGGACCACATTTAGATTTTGTTAGTCAGCACTTTTGGCTGGTGATTTCTTGAAATATTCTCCTGATGAAACGATTTCAGACTTTATATCTAAGAGCCAACTTGTGACTTACTTAACTTTGCAAAAGGGAAAATAACGACTTTTCATACAATTCGATATGGATACCGAAGCGGTCTCACATATCGAGAAGAGAGCATAGGAAGACAAGATCAACTTACGATGTGTTCATATATTATGTTTTCTGACATCGTTCTTCTCACTGTGAAATTAAGTGTGATATTTGGAATAAATTAACGTGGGTCAATTGTTAGTTACATATCACCACAAGAAATTAATGTTTTTGGACTTTATAGAATTTATTTTACATATTTATGATTTTCTGGAATTCTACACCTTTCGTCAATAGACCTAATTATATACGAGTAACAGCAGAAGAGGAAGATGTATCCAATCACCTTTGGTAGAATGCCAAACATCGATTCCCGTGATGTGCATTCAAGGCCAGAGATAGCCTTAAGGCTCCTGTAGAGTCATCTGTCCACGAAGAAGAAAAATATCATCAGACAATAATAAAAATTTTTACAGAAGTCCCATTCAACATGTAGTCCATTTGCAAGACATTTATCTGCACAATCCTATGTAGCGAGATTAGTATCACACAAACTATTTTATTTATCAATAAATTATCATTATTCATAATTATAATATTTACTTTGTGTCGTCCTGCTAATTCTCCATGCATAAATCTTTCAACCAACATGATACAGTGGAAACCAAAGGATGAAGCTGTAAAATATCTTGGAGTTCTCTTATATCACCGTCTATCATGGTGATATCATATCAACAACAAACGTAAATTGGCATACTCAATACTCACTAAATTATATACGCTACTTAATAAGAAATCATCTCTAAAGTTACAAAATTGCATGCTACTTTATACATCTCTATTATGACATCTACTACTTTACGCCTGTCCGGTCTGGAGAGGAGCTGCAATAAGTAAAATTAAACGCATCCATTCATTTCAAAATAAAGTCCTACGAATTTCACTCAATTCTTTTTGGTTTATCCGTAACAGCCAACTACAAAGAAAAACTGATGACACAATCAAACAGTTTATTCATTCACAAGCTAAGAAGTTCTATAACAACCTAGAAAATGTTCCAGGCACCGTCCATTACTCTTTCGGAAGAAAGTCTACATTATCCAACAGATTGAAGACCCGACTTGCAATGGATCACATATTATAATAAAAATGTATCAACATACCAAACTATGTATATCATTTCATTGAAATTTTTTGTTTGTTCACTGAGGAGCCCAAACTAGGATACCCTCAATTCAATGTCACGTATTGTATTCATATTTTATTTAGAAGTGTCTGCATAGCGCTAAATGCGCTGATCTATCAATAAATTATTTAATAAATTGAATAATTAATTATAATAGATTATTATTAAAATTATTCGATAACCTAAACGCAATAACTAACAATATAGACGAAAACTAATTAATTAGTTCTTTTAAAATTTTTTCATAATGTTTAATGTAGTTACACACAGTGCAGAGAGAAGACATGATCTCTAATGCAGAGGAGGGAACTGTAGGACTGGGTTATGAATTTCCGGGCTTGTGCCTCGTTGTTTCTCTAGCAAGTGAGACAACGCGGTACAACCTCGGAAACTTACAACCCACGAACAGCAGCCGCGGAATCCTACGCCAACATTTAACTGTAGGACTACATAACTGCCTTAGGAACAGCATGGAGAAGCATAGAAACCTATTATGGAGAACCTAAGTAGATATAAGCTGGAAAACCACGGAATAATCCTTATATGAATATTTAAATCGCGTAACAGAAATAAAACATGCAAAATGTTCCCTATTCCAGAAGAAATTATGTTGAAATACTAACAAGAACAAGTACTAAACAATGGGAACTAAGTGGGCCAGAATACTAATACCGTGAAGTAGTAACGGTGATGGTAGTGGTAGTGATAGTAGTAAAAATATTTGTTGATCATGATTGTGATGGTGATTGATGATGATGATGATGATGATTTAATTACATTAAAATTACTTCGGTTATTGTATCTTTATTATTAATTGAATCTAGAAATTAAAGCCGTTTGTGTGAATACCATAATATATAATTACGGCCAGTAATATAGAATCATTGGAAGCTTGTAACCATGTCATAACATAATATTAAAAGTAGATACATGAATGACACAAATTTGTTTTTACTTTATTAATAGATTAAATTAGATACCCTATTAATTAAAATATTGATTATATGGCAAATGGGATTGCAATAAAAGTTGCTTACAAATAGCAAATTCTATCATTTTAAATATATAGGATTTCATGGCAATGATATATGTCCCCTTTTTTTTTTTACTTTACACGACATACGAAAATAAAAACTACAATAAATTATATTTGTCGAGCCCTATGCTTCCCCTACAATCCGTTTATGCGTGCCGTATAATGTAAAATCAATATGTGTTTATGCGTCCAATTGATCAAATATTTCCATTTATTAATCCAATGGCTTTGTATAAGTATACATAATGTTTTCAGTGAGTAACAGAAAAATACAACTTACGACTAATACATTTTTATTCAGATTTTCATGGTTTGTAAGTCTCATAAGCAGGATTATTACTCATACTGTACGTAGCATTTGTGCATCCTTGCATGAAAATTAGACTGTCACACAAAATAAATCTAACAAGTAAGCTTACCCCTGCGTGATCCTACATGCATGTCGATTTTTTTTCTCTACAACACTCTAGTTAGGTGCTCGGTTCAAATAGCACGTTATACGATTCACCTACCTGTCATATAAAGTATTCAAAGGCGGATAACGTTGAATTCGTCGTCGTCGTCCTCATCATCATCATCGTCATCATCATCATCATCACTACCATATATGGCTTTATAACCCTTTCCGAAATTTAAAGTTTTAATTCAGAATTGAATTTTATTTAACATAGCGTCAGTCTTTCATTACTACACCTTTAATTGGACTTATAACTAGGGACCGTACTTTGTCCCAGTAGGCTACAAGATTAAGACGTTTAAACGCCATCAAAAAACTTTCGTGACAGCAAGATATTTTTACAAAAAACGCAACAAATGGATACCTTGCTTTGTATTGTATTGTATTGTATTGTATTGTATTGTATTGTATTTATTAACATTCCATGGTATTCATACATGCTTACAGCTAGAATATGGAACAAGTCAAAAAACTTAATACTATTATAAAGTCTTAATTTATAGTCACAGTCTAGATGATATATATATATATATATATATATATATATATATATAGACGAGATTTACAATATAGTCTACTAGTACAACACAAAGTTTTAGTATCAATTTCATGAAGTGTTATTGAATGTCATGAATTCACCTACAGAATAGAAGGCGTGAGAAATTAGGTACTTCTTTAATTTGACCTTAAATAATTTTATGTTTTGAGTTTCATTTTTTATATCGATAGGGAGGCTATTAAAAATTTTTACTGCCTTTTTGATAGCACGATAGACTTGCCGATGGAGTATGAAAGTCATTTTTGACGTGTATTTATGCTATGAACTGTTGAATTAGTTACAAAGTTTTCACGATTGCATACGAGGAAGATTATTAATAAACAGATATACTGACAAGCCATGGGCATTATTTGTAGTTTTTTTGAAAATAGTCCTACACGATTCCCTAGATTTGGCACCTACTATTATTCTAGTTACTCTTTTTTGTAATAGAAATATATTGTTACTATCTGTGGAATTTCCCCAGAATATTATTCCAAAACTCATTACCGAGTGGAAGTATGCAAAGTGTATTGTTTTTAAGGTATTGATATTTACTATCTTTTGCATAGATCTAATAGCAAAACAAGCTGAATTTAGTTTGGGGGTAATTTCTTTAATATGATTTTTCCAATTTAACACATCGATTTTTAAGCCAAGAAATTTGGTTGTTGTTGTTTCTAATAGGGATCTATTATTAATTATTGCGCTAGAAATTTGCGACGTTGAATTTGGACAGGATTTAAATTGAACTATGTTAGTTTTGTTACAATTTAATACTAATTTATTGACTGAGAACCAGTCACATATTTTGAAGAGAATTTCCTCTGTCGAAGATTGGAATGTGTTGGAGCTATTGGCTGTAATTACTATACTTGTGTCATCTGCAAATAATATGGGATGACCTACATCTTTTATTGGGGGGGCAAGATCATTTATAAACACTACAAAAAGTAGGGGACCTAATATTGATCCTTGAGGAATTCCATTATTAATAGTTCCCCATGTCGATGCAGATTTCATAGTTATATTGATTTCAACTTTCTGTTTCCTATCTATGAGATATGAGTGAAACCACTGGTGTGCAACACCTTTAATTCCATAATAAGCACTCATAGAGAAACGCTTCACAAAATAATATCTAGTATTAATTTGGAATATTGTATACTTTTATTTAGATTCCAATACGTTTATAATTGGAATTAATGTTTGTTGTTCTAGTGGAAAATATCTTTGTTGTTCTAGTGGAAAATATCTTTGTATCAAACGACCGTAAATTGTTTCACTTCATTCAGGTAATATGTATAATTTTCTTTTTAAGTGATTGTTTTAACACCATTCGAGAATTAAACGTTAAAAAAATCTGTTACAGAATGTCTACGTACAATTTTATATAAAATTATATCAAATATCTGTTGTATTAATTACTGTGTAGAATTTTTGTGAAGAAAGTATACTTAACTCCATTTATTCACTTAACGGTACAACTTCTTAAAATTTCAGAAGTCCTATTTCACCCATGATCATGACCATTATTTTCATTTCAGTACATTTAAGTTTTCCTTCCAAGTTTCCATACGTTCTATGTATACCAGATTATTAACTATCCTTCGTTACTATCAGGTTCGTAACTGGTAACTGTCCTCAATTCTCTCATTTTTGTGGTTCCTAAAATATTTTTCTCAGTTTGTACGGGATGTTACAGGCTTGCTATTTGGAGCGAGGAGATGTTAACCAAAATTTACATTTAATATCCTTAAATATTTTAAAATCCTCTTTTGTGAGATTCTGAAGAGTGTGATGGAAATTCTGAAGGTATCTAATCAAATTATACACTATCATTTATATGTTAACTCATACTGTTTTAAATGTATAATGCTAATAATTATTTTACACATTTCATTTTTCTTTATATTTTGATGTTTGTAATTCCGGATCTCAGTGGTCAACCTCACCTGAGGACGGAAGATTTTCAATAAATCTTAATAGTGGACAATAGGCAAGAATTGTCAGCTGTTTAGTAAGCTTTACCTTACCTCAAAAGAAATTGAATTTTTTCCATAACTATAGTAGATAGAAAAACAAGATTTTCAACATTCATAGAACAGAACTTGCTGAGTTTAATGATATCAACGATAAATAGCTGAGATTATCTTCTTTCAGGTCGGCTTGGGTAACGTAGTGGTATAGCGCTAGCCTTCTGTGCTCGAGGTTACGATTTCGATCCCGGCCCAGGTAGATGGGATGTAAGTGTGCTTAAATGCGACAGACTCATGTCAGTACATTTACTGACATGTAAAGGAGCTCCTGCGGGACAAAATTCCGTCACACTGGCGACGCTGATATAACCTCGGCAGTTGCGAGCGTCGTTAAATAAACCAGAATTTAAATTTTTCTTTCAGGTGGCAATAATTAAAATCTGGAGTGAAAGAACCTGATTTGTTTAAATTTATTTCTTTATAGTCGCTTTGACGTCTAGGTCAGCGACCGCGAGCTGACACTCAGTGAGTGCATAAAGTATTTCCCCTCCGTTACCCCTTCTACCACTGTCTCATACTCTCCTCTCTACGCGCACTGTTTACGTAACGCTACATAGTTTTGAAGCAATCAGTGAGTATTACGTTACTTAAGGAGTATGACACAAGTAAAGAGAAAATATTCTTTCCGTAAGGAATGGGAATTAGATTATTTTTGTGTGTGTGGAACAAAATGAAAAAGCTTTTTGTTTGAGTTGTTGTGTAGCAATTCGCTTTATTGCGCATTTTAACAGCAGACGACGCTTCAATACGAAGCGTACCAAGAAGTATGGAAAAAGTATAATTTCAGGTATTATATATGAAATATAATTTCTGTAGAATTATTGTAACTCTAATAAAATTAATATGTAATAAATTACGCAATTAACTTCCTATCAGTTAATATCTAGCTGCGTCAAATGATTGTTTACTAATAAATTTAACGATTAGCGCCATATAATTTTACATGACTTTGTATCAACATAAGAATTTGTTATCTATTATAGGAGACGAAAGAAAGTAGTTTTTAGAATGTCTAAAAAGGCAAAACACTGAAAAAATATAACAAGATAATGGATAAACCACGGCACAAAAATTGGTTCGTGCCAGCTACCGCATTTCAAAATATATTGCGGATAGAACGAAACTATTCGCAATGGGGGGGGGGGAAATGTCAAATACAGTTTAGTGTTAGTTGCGGAAGATGTTTGCCCTAACATAGTCGAAAAATTCAAGTGCAACAGTCTGTCATCTCACACAATTCCGAGCAGAATAGTGATGTAGAGGCACAATTAATGAATAAAATGCGAAAAAATGAAGTGCTACTCCTTGATACTAGATGAAAATACGGATAATAAAGATATTGCTCAATTAGCCATATTTAATGTCATTAACTTTTGATAAGATAATGCTTCGCCACTGATGCGGACTGTGACTGTACTGAAGTCGAGCGGCCGTTCATTGACTTAGTGTTGTGTACACCAATAAAAAGTGGAGTGAGGTTGCTACGTGTTTCCCCTTCAGTGTGAGCTCCCGACCCCTGGTCTAGGTCATATCACGAAATTAGGCTACATGTAGTTACACAGTCACGACACAGTGTTGAAATCAGACTGTAATCCAGTGACCAGTATCTTTGAGGTATGCCAGTACATTCGGACGCAGATGGAGATTGTTAAATGTAGATGATGGGTCGATCGGTATTCCATATTTTTCTTCTTCATTCTTATATTTTCTGTATTTGTTGAGAAGTTGACCCATGGCAAGAGCTGTGGGACATGTATTGCATTCTGGTCGTGGTTGTTTGAGAAGAAGATGATAATGGGTGAGGTAGGAATGACCAAGATTCTGAGTCGAATAAGTTTTACCTTTTCTTGACGGGTAAGAGACTTCATGTGATAAGGTGAAGTAAGTCATTTTCTTACAATGTTTAACTTACATGCTGGTAGTTGTTTCCAGTGGTGTTTCCATTTGACTACAGTTATGTTTAGAAAGTTGCGTCGTTAACATTTTCTCAGAAACTATTTGTCAGGACTTAATGCAAATTTTATATAGGCCTACAGGATGATCCGTTTGGTTATGGATAAAATAAAAATACTGTAAAACGTTTACTACTGAGCTTTATTTGTTGAAACTTTGTGCATACAACACTAAAAGATGGGAGATTCCTCAGAGGTCAACATGACTCCCCATTGCGCACCCTGCACAACTCATAACTGTGATGCAATTCAGCCCATATCCGTTGTAACATAAGAAGGGTGATTTGTTGAAAGGCTTGAGTAATTTTTACTCTCAGATCATCAATGTTCCTGGGTTTCTGTGAATAGAAAATGTCTCTAACAAAACCCCACACGAAGAAGTCAGGAGGGGTTAGATCTGGGGAGTTTGGGGACCAAGCCAAGAGATAGCTTCTTCTTCTACTGATTTCGCTTGCGACCTCCTACATGTTTTTTAACACAGAATCTGTTTCTACAAATGTTCGATACCACAACATTATGGAATCTTATTCAGGTACAATACGCACATCATAATCACGTCGAAATTCCCTTTGAACTCTTTTAACACTCTCAAATGTAGTATACCAAAGAACATATTGTGCCCGCTGTTGATTTTAGCCATTTTAATCATCTACGATTTTCTTTTGTCCGTTCAGATTATGCATAGTTGATTGTCATATATTGAAACTCACATCTTTGAATCATAATATTAGCAGCAAGAAATTTTTCCTACTATCATAATAGCTTTATAATAATAAATTAAAATTATCCATAACCAAACGATCAGACTGTACATTATTTATTAGTAATTTTGCATTTGTAGTGAAAGCGTTTTTGACAGATATTCTTAATTGCTGTTTTTTAATTTATTAATTAATATAATAGTTTTGGTGACTAGGCATATGACTATAACAATAGCGATGATGGCAATGTTAACTTCGATGACGATAACAACTGTAAAATTTGTGGACGACAAATGTGACGATGGCGACGAAGCAAATTTTTCCAATCTAGGTTGACAAAAATCAAATTTCAACTTATTTAGTTAGGCACAGATGAATATGAATTTATGTTCATCAATATTTGGAGAATATTGTGAGGAATGGGTTTTACTTTTTTGTCGGCAGCAAGCTACTTTTAGAAGGGTATGAACAATGAACTCTTTCTAACACTTCTCGCTCCTGTTCAGTCGTAGACAGTGAGGCATATTATGTGGGTGAAAAAGAGAAAATCGTTCGTGATTTATTGTGTTTATGAGACATGGAATCTGTTCAGATAGGTACATTCTTATTAACGTAACTTCAATTTCAATTTTCCAAAATATTTTTCCTCTACCAGTAGGGTTTAAATAATAAAACTGAAAAAAAAAAATGTTCTGCAAATAAATCTATACTAATAATAAATCTGTAGCCGAAATTTTTCTGGTAATTTTCGATTTTCCAAAAATAATTGGTCCTAACATATACGATTAACCACCCTGAAACCGAAAATAGCTTTTTTGAAATTTTTGTTTGTTTGTATGTCTGTCTGTCTGTCTGTCTGTATGTTTGTTACCTTTTTACGCGATAATGGCTGAACGGATTTCGATGAGAATTGGAATAAAAATTAAGTTCGTTGTACCTTAGATTTTAGGCTACATGGCATTCAAAATACTTTATTTAAAAGGGGGGCTATAAGGGGGCCTGAATTAAATAAATCGAAATATCTCGCTTATTATTGATTTTTGTGAAAAATGTTACATAACACAAGTTTCTTTGAAAATAATTTCCGATAAGTTTTATTCCTTGAAAAATTTTGATAGGACTGATATTTAATGAGATAAATGAGTTTTAAAATTAAAATAACTGCCATCTAAGGCCGTGTAATGAATTAAAAAACAAATGACTTCGTCTATAAGGGACCTTGGACAGCAACAATCGAAAGCTATGAAAGATAGCCTACAGATAATGTTTCTGTGTTTGTGTGAAGTAATATCAGAAGCTAGATTAACCGATTTGTATAATTAATTATTAATTCACCATTGGAAAGTGTAGTTTCTCTAGCTGGACATAATGCTATAATGTTATTACAGTAACTTCTGAGTGAATGGAGGACAGGTAAGATTAAAATAGTTTCTTATGCATAGAAAACTTGATAGGCTATTGTGTACATTCGTTTCCTGTATTTCCTTAAATTATTTATATGACCAAATGAGTGGTCTCTGGATCAAAATGATCGCATTTTAATTATGCAAATACAATTTAAATTAAGTAACATAATAAACGATTTATCCTTATATCAAACACGAATGTTCCCTGGATCAAATGTCCTATTTTAATTATGTAATTACTTTATATTTATTTCTAACGGGTGCAGCGGAGCGCACGGGTACGGCTAGTAATGTAATATAATCGGTCACGTCCAGTTACAACAATTCTTTTACCATTTAATACAGCTTCATTTAGAGTGATGAATTCTTGTTTTTAAAATTTGCGCGTTCTTGCGCATTTATCAATAATTATTTTTTTAAAGTGTCGGGGTATACTTTAACGCTACGGAAACTGTTCCGTGTTTGGCTTAACAGCAGAAAAGAATCATGGATTGAAGGCGTTTTCAATCACTGTGTGAGTGTTTTAGGCCTGCAAAATTATTCACATGACATCGAACATCAGGTTAAAATACATTAATCAAAATTTTATCTAACATTAATAAACTCACCATGAATTAAAATATAAAACTAGCAACTGGAAAAAAATTAACTTCTCTGCATTCTAAAGGATCTTTATATAAGAGAGAATTTACTAATTTTGCATAAATTCATCCCTATAGAGTGGTAGTTACTCTTACATAAACGTAATTAGACTTTGTACACAGAAATACATGCTACCTGTAACTCCTGTAAGTATATAGTTTCATAAAAACCAGTTAGAATGGAGAGAAGTTATTTTATTAATTTTGTCGAGCTAGATTTACGTTTTAGCAAACAATGGTAATGGTACGAATAGCAGTAATGGAGTTGGGGGTGGTTATGATGATTTCCTTATATTTCTAAGCAATATATTTCGATATGAAACCGTATTAAACAACTGTACTTTTTGTACACGAAAGTGTCATGAGATACCTTTCGAATAACACATCACTTTCACTTTCTGTTTTTATTTTCTATGTAATATGCAACTGAGTCAGGAAGCAAAACCTGGCCCTTCAAAATTACAAGTTCGTAAAATACAAATTTAAACCCTTTGACAAAAATCTCCATACACAAACTCAACACTGTGGTGAAATGTTTTGAACCCCTAACTTAACAACATCCCGTAAACCCCATCTCACGGGGGAGTGTAAATTTTCTCCCAACCCCTTTTCAAAACACCCTTTTCGAATTACAGTGTAGCATCAGCATTGCCACAACCACCACCACGACTACCGACCAAATGCAGTGGGAATATTGGTCGTCAGAAGGGGTGGGAACTACGGGCATGGGGATGAGGGTGTTAGAAGTGATTAGCGTATATCTCCATTGCAAATCCGTTGTGTTGAATATGAACAAGTTAACTCGCCTCTACTGTGGAATTTCAGGGGGTTGGGAGGTGGATTTTGTGTGTGAGGAACGTAGGATTTGAGGTAGGGTGAGATGGGTGGAACCGAGTATTGTATGGCGCGCTTTGATTATTCACTGTGTTCTCTTGGTTGAAGCCGATGGTACATCAAGTTACGGTACAAGTAATAATTGAAAATATGAAAATAATATAGCAGTTTTCAGACAGTATTATAACCCAGCCTTGTTCTGTGAACCCACACGTGTTTTCATAACACTTTTGTTTCTCAATTTCTGTTCCCTGCACGTTTGCCGTCCTCTGCAAGACATTTGTTTCCAAAACTAGATTTATGGTTTGAGTTGCGGTCGTAACGTTATAAATTTCATAGATGAAAGGTTTTGAAATAAAATGACCACTTACAAGTAGCAGAGAAACAGTATACCCCTAAACGCATTGCACTTTCTAGTAATAACGTCGCATGTTATCTCACTTGAATGTGCTTAGTGCTAGCGCTGTTATGCTTTATGTTTTAACTGTTAAACTCATAAACAATAATTACAGGAAAGCCATTTTCTATTTATAATTTGTAAAAATAATTTTCATTTTCATTGTGAAAACAGTTTCAGTTTTACTTTAATTAATTAAATAATATTTATCAGTATAATGACATAATTATTACAAAAAACAAATATAATATAAAATTTGCTTTTATTCGAAACTAGCCATACCCGTGCGTTTTGCTGCACTTATTGTTGACTTATAGTACATTATGCAACGAGCCTATAATTATAGTAATTAAGACGCGAGTATGTTTGAGTTTCATAATTTTCATACGAGCGTCTTAATTACAATTATAGGCAAGTTTCATACGACTTTTTATGCTCGACCATATTTCTAACTTGAAATTATTCAGAAGTATTAATTTTATTCGCATCTGACTGAAGAGGGGAAGTGACCTTGTGTATAACTCGTAAATTGTGAGATGTGTGCAGACGCGAAAGTATTGATTTTTTCCGAGGAACAGTAATGTCATTGACGTTGATATAATCTAGAGAATAACATGAACTAATTTTGATATAACCTGGAAATTGATTTAGAATTGAAAAACGAGATGACAAATTGAATTTATTTGAATATTATTTACAATTAGCGCTAATTATTATAGTAACAGAATATAACCTTCTGCGACAATATTGGATTTCCACCCTCCGTGACGTTTCCCTCGTTGTCTTTCGATTGCATATCCGAGAATAATCGAAAACCTGAACTTTAATGAATAGGTGTACTTTAATGACATGCATTAAAGGACTGCTACCAGGTGTATAATTACTACATTTCGGCATGGTCGAGCATAAAATCTGTTATACTTTCAAATACAGTTTTGTAATTACTTAGTGAATAATAGCTTATTATAAGTTGTAAGTTGTTTGAACCTGAATTGTTATCTAAGAAAAGATTAATTTTTGGTCCTACAGAATTTATCTGTTATAGTAACAATGATTATTATAATATCTTATACAAACGTGTTCGCCTATTGACATCATCAGGCTATGAATTGTAATATCTAAATGTTTGTACATGTCAATGTTTAGTTACAATAATGATTGACAATAAAATATTACATGCAAGAAATTGACAATAAGATAAAAACTACTAAATGAATACTACAACGGTTATTATTACACATTTGAATACTAATATAAGTATGGTTATAGTTAAAATTATGAAATGTTTATAACATAATTTAAAATTGTACATGATGTAAACATATTATTGAATAAATTATCTGTTCATTGTGTATATAGTAACTTTATATAATTTCTTAAATATAATTTGTGTTACGTAAAAACATTACAATATACAAAAATTGTAAATTTTACATATTTTATTTGATTATAAATAATTGGGTGCCTTTCTGCTGACGGATCAACTCTAAGAGCAGATATCATTGTTATAGACCGAAAAAAAATTGTGGACTCATTCTAGATCCTACAGTCCGTTTTGAGAACAGAGAGGAACAATCGAGTGAAATCTGCAAAGAAAAACGGTCAATTTATCTGCCATGCTGCAGTGATTTGGGGACCAAATATAACATCAAGAGATGGGACATTATAGGAATTATGACTGGGGCTAGAGGCACAATCCCACGGGAGTCCGTAGAAGTCTTCAGAAAATTAAAAGTTCCTGAGAGCACCCTGGAGATAATATCCTCCACTGCACTGGAATCATCGATTTTTGTAATTAATCATCATATAATATTATTATAACCCCTGACAAGGAGTTTAGAGACCTTTCGCTTACAGAATATCATGCAGACATACGCTTAAAATAGAGAGTCTGCATTGCTGTTACACAAAGTTTAAAACTAGAATTGCCCTTGTTTAACATATCTGGTCATGACTGTGTGATGTGATTCACATTACGTAACCAGAGATAACGTGACTTACCTGATATGACATGACTAAGGTGACATGACCTGACTAACGTGACATCACCTGACTAACGTGAAACGTAACATGACCTTACTAACTTGATATGACCTGATTGACAAGATATGACCTGACTAACATGATATGATCTCACTAACCTGATATGACCTGACTAACGTGACATGATCTGACTAAAGTGACGTGATCTGACTAACGTGACATGACCTGACTAAAGTGACATGACCTGACTAACGTGACATGACCTGACTAACGTAACATGACCTGACTAACGTGACATGACCTGACTAACGTGACATGACCTGACTAACGTGACATGACCTGACTAACGTGAAACGTGACATGACTAACTTGAAATGTGACATGACCTGACTAAAGTGACATGATCTGACTAACGTGACATGATCTGACTAACATGACGTGACATGATCTGACTAACGTGACATGATCTGACTAACATGACGTGACATGACCTGACTAACATGACAACTGACTAACATGACAACTGACTAACTTGATATGATCTGACTAACCTTATATGACCTGACTAACATGAGATGATCTGACTAACGTGACATGATCTGATTAACGTGACATGATATGACTAACCTGATATGACCTGACTAACGTGGCATGACCAGACTAAAGTGACATGATCTCACTAACGTAACATGATCTGACCAACCTGATATGACCTCACTAACTTGACATGACCTGACTACGTAACATGATCTGACTAAAGTGACGTGATCTTACTAACGTAATATGATCTGACTAACTTGACATGATGTCACTAACGTAACATGATCTGACCAACCTGATATGACCTCACTAACTTGACATGACCTGACTAACCTGATATGACCTGACTAACGTAACATGATCTGACTAAAGTGACGTGATCTTACTAACGTAATATGATCTGACTAAAGTGACATGATCTCACTAACGTAACATGATCTGACCAACCTGATATGACCTCACTAACTTGACATGACCTGACTAACCTGATATGACCTGACTAACGTAACATGATCTGACTAAAGTGAGTGATCTTACTAACGTAATATGATCTCACTAAAGTGACATGATCTGACTAACGTGACATGATCTGACTAACCTGTTATGACATGACTAACGTAACATGATCTGACTAACGTGACATGATCTGACTAACCTGATATGACCTGACTAACATGACATGATCTGACTAACCTGTTATGACATGACTAACGTAACATGATCTGACTAAACCTGATATGACCTGACTAACATGACATGATCTGACTAACCTGTTATCACATGACTAACGTAACATGATCTGACTAACCTGATATGACCTGACTAACATGACATGATCTGACTAACCTGTTATGACATGACTAACGTAACATGATCTGACTAACGTGACATGATCTGACTAACCTGATATGACCTGACTAACATGACATGATCTGATTAACCTGTTATGACATGACTAACGTAACATGACTGACTAACGTGACATGATCTGACTAACCTGATATGACCTGACTAACATGACATGATCTGACTAACCTGTTATGACATGACTAACGTAACATGATCTGACTAACGTGACATGATTTGACTAACCTGATATGACCTGACTAACATGACATGATCTGACTAACCTGTTATGACATGACTAACGTAACATGATCTGACTAACGTGACATGATCTGACTAACCTGATATTACCTGACTAACATGACATGATCTGACTAACCTGTTATGACATGACTAACGTAACATGATCTGACTAACGTGACATGATCTGACTAACCTGATATGACCTGACTAACATGACATGATCTGACTAACCTGTTATGACATGACTAACGTAACATGATCTGACTAACGTAACATGATCTGACTAACGTGACATGATCTGACTAACCTGATATGACCTGACTAACATGACATGATCTGACTAACCTGTTATGACATGACTAACGTAACATGATCTGACTAACGTGACATGATCTGACTAACCTCATATGACCTGACTAACATGACATGATCTGACTAACCTGTTATGACACGACTAACGTAACATGATCTGACTAACGTGACATGATCTGACTAACCTGATATGACCTGACTAACATGACATGATCTGACTAACCTGTTATGACATGACTAACGTAACATGATCTGACTAACGTGACATGATCTGACTAACCTGATATGACCTGACTGACATGACATGATCTGACTAACCTGTTATGACATGACTAACGTAACATGATCTGACTAACGTGACATGATCTGACTAACCTGTTATGACTTGACTAACGTAACATGATCTGACTAACGTGACATGATCTGACTAATCTGTTATGACTTGAATAACGTAACATGATCTGACTAACGTGACATGATCTGACTAACCTGATATGACCTGACTAACGTGACATGATCTGACTAACCTGATATGACCTGACTAACATGACATGATCTGACTAACCTGTTATGACAGACTAACGTAACATGATCTGACTAACGTGACATGATCTGACTAACCTGTTATGACTTGACTAACGTAACATGATGTGACTAAGGTGACATGATCTGACTAATCTGTTATGACTTGAATAACGTAACATGATCTGACTAACGTGATATGATATGACTAACGTGACATGACCTGGCTAACATGATATGACCAGACTAACCTGAAATGACCTAATAACCTGATATGACCTGACTAATGTGACATAATCTAACCCGATATGACTTCACTAACGTGACATGACCTGACTAAAGTGACATGATCTGACTAACCTGAGATGACCTGACTAACGTGACATGACTTGCTCGATTTGGTACTTCTCCGCTCAAATGACTAGATCTGATTGATGTCATCTGTCGGACCTGAATTGACTTCTTTGACCTCAGAGACATAACATGGCCTATCATGATCTAATTGATCTGACACGACACGAATGGCTTAAGTGACATGACTTGACTGCCCTGGCATGATCTGACTGAACTGATACAAACACGACTGGCGTAATCAGCCTGCGTGATTGCCAGGTGATGAATCGTACGCAGTAATAGGAATTGAATTAAGTCTTCTTTTGTTAGGCCTATTATATTTTTGCAAAATCCCTATTTTGTGATTGAGGATTTTAAATTCAGACGATCATAAATTTTAAGCAATAATGTCGGTATACATCGTCCAGCGAGATTTGATACAGATATCAATGAATACTAAATAGGAATTAAATCCGGGCGAATGGTGAAACCGAGCGTGAGCAACAGGTAGACAGACTGACAGATTGCATCCCACAACGCTTTTTATGGGTCGCAGCTACATATAAAATTGATATCTCGTCAGACTCTCGTAACCAATATATCATACTCCAAGCCATCCTTCACAAATGTTACAGCGTTCCTCAGAATCCAATCTTCAAAAATATTGTAGATTGAGTATTAAAACTCACTTTATTACCGAATGTTTATTTTCGTTATCCTTTAATATTTCTCTTCTATTCCTTCACTGAAAATAGTTTTGACTCTATTTCTATTCTTTCGTGTTTTCTGAATAACGTTTGAATTAAACTATTTGCAAATTGAGAACAAAAACATAGGCCTTTTTTCGATGTGATTTCTTTCTCGCTAATGAGAGAAATAAATATGGACATACATAGCCTAAGTTTCATAACTGAAATATCTTAAAATATATACGACATACATTGAAAGTTACTTCTCATATAAATATAGAAAAGCCGTCATACACGAAGAAATAGAATATTGTCCACTTCCACTTAACCATCTCTTCTTGGAGTATTCAGTCTGACCTGTTTCATTGGTCATTCAAATTTCTTTTTGATTTCTAAGCTTGTCTAATCCCTTCGGTGGCTGAGTGGTCATATCTTAAGTCTGTCATACAAACTGTCCGAGTTCCAGTCCCTGTCAGACTTTGTACTTTCCATTGGAATATCATAAGTGAATTTCCCATTCTCCCTATGTTCTTCATATGCATTATCACGTTAAGACCGCCAGTCATCATTTCATAGCATAGGAGGCTGATTCAGTACGATTGGGTTGACTGCTCGCAATCCGAATTCACAACGAACCTTAGCGCAGTCAGATGTTGCAGATTGGGAATGCTTTTAACTAAGGGAATAGTACAATAGTCCGTGATGTAAAACCTAGACACCAAAAATAAAAATGTCTTTCTATACAGAGTATAAGGGATATAAGTGCCGTCCTTTTCACAGTCGCCGGGGACGGTGTATAGGATCAAAAAATGTCCATACAACATAGAGTCAAAACTTGATAGTTTTCACAGAAAAAATATTTCTTCTCTTATTTTATTCGCGTTATATTGCTTATATCGTTAGTAAAATTACGAAAACAATTACATCAGTAGGTATATCTAAGAAAGAGTTAATATTGCTTTAAATACATATTTGTTTGTACTATTACGTTTTCGTGAAATTAAATAAAATTGCATGGTTAAATTTGTTAATATTTTGGCGTGAGAGACGTGGCAACGTCTTGAGCAAGCAGTACTCTGCACACACGTACGTACGTACATGTAACCTGTCCATAGGTCCACTGCCGAGCGGATGACAGTTCGGTACCAGGTATTCGATAAACGACTGACAATGTCATTCACAGTTTAGGAATAGGGCCTATGATATGTTATTAATTTATGGAAAAAAAGTCGTCGTAATTCAAGTGAGGCAAGAAGATGTACCGTCAGTGTTTTCCGCAATGAAGTTTGGCGAACTTTTGTACCAGTTTCTTAACGATTATTTATTAGAAACTAGGAGTCTTTTACCCCGTTTCGAAAATCACACAAACAGAAATTTCTTTAAAAATTGATACCGCTTTATGGAAACGGGAGAGATTAAAATGTTGCACTTGAAAAAAAAAGTCGTGTGATTTTGTGCAGTAAACAATTATTGTTAATTGTTAGACGTACATTAAAAAAGGACCAATATTACCAATATTGTTAAATAAAATGGAACTTTACCTTAAAGTTCTATGAATGAGATTGAAAGTTCGTATTTGCTGTTCGTTTTATGTAAATAACGGTCCGCCCCTGCATTAGAACAGAGCATCTGTGTTGTACCGGTATGTCTGTATCCGCTTGAGCTGTACTGTGTACTTGTAAACTCCTTCCTCCCCATCTAGCAACATTGCCAAACGCCTAATATTGTAAACTTTAATAATTAGTTAAATATTGCAATTAGAATAAAAATGTGAGCACATTTTTTCTTCCTTATGACATGAACAATCATCAGTTAAAATAATAGCACTTACACCTCTTATACCCTGTATAGCGTAGCTAACTTAACTTTTTCAATCTCGGCAACATTTTAAATGCTTTGTTATACGAGTACACATTACTCTAAATCAAATAATACATACAATTTTCCAATTATACAAATCTAACGTAATAGCAGTAAAAATAGGAGCAGAATTTTCTGATTGAAAACCGATAAATAATAGGGTGCAACAGGACTGGCCATATCCACCTCTGTTATAATTTTAACATTTGTATTAATGTCCTCATTAGACGCTGGAGATTCACAATTCATGAAGACATTTATGCCCATAGTAATAATACATCTTATAATAGCATTGTCTCAAGTGTATGTAGCAGCCACTCGGAATCTTCCAAACGAAATCGAACATTGCATCAAACAATTACCAATTACCTTGGATTGCTCTGAACGTATTTCTTCTCAAAAACTAAGAAAAGCATTGCGTGAAGATTCTTTTCATCAATGGAGCAAATTGAAAAGTAAAGGTTTGGGAGTTGTTTTCTATTCTCACTGGAAGAAAGGTAATTCGTGGATCTCAACCAAAAAGGGACTTTCGAGCAGTCAGTGGACGCAAGCATTAAGATGAACTGTAATACAATACCTATACGTACTCTCCCTGGTAGAAATCTTGACTCAACCCGTTGCAGAAGATGCGACGAGCAAGAAACGTTTCCTCACGTCTTGGGTTTCTGCCATCATGGAGAATTGCTCCGAATCAACAGACATAATACGGTTCGATCTCTCATCGCATCTTAAATCCATCAGAATGCTTCATATGAGGTTTGTGAGGAGGTTTGTTGCGTCTCTTTTGATGGCTCTACTAGACTTGCTGATATCATCATAATTGATCTGCAGAAGGATAAGGGTGTCATTCTTGATCCCACAATCCGTTTCGAGATGCACGAGAAACAGCCACAAGAGGTGTGTCGTGGAAAACAAGTCATATATGAACCTTGTTGTCAGCATCTTGGAGCACAATACCACATCACACATTGGACATTTTTTGGGCTCTTGTTCGGTGCCCGTGGCATGATCCCACGAGAAACTTTAAATCAACTTAAACAATTTAAAATTTCTGATGCAACGATTGATGCCATAGGGTCTCATGTGTTCAAATCATCCCTGGCTATAATTAGTAATCATTTGTACCCAACAAACTTTTGCTGTAAATGATTTCCTATGTTTTCATATCATTTATCTTAATGTTTACTTTTTCCTTTAAAATTGTCACACAATTGGTTTTCATAATTATTCTTTATGAATTGATTTGTAGGCCGATCTATTCGAACCCTTACTTAGGGCGGCTTTTTTTCTAAAAAAAATACATAATGCTCGCTTTCGAGTCTTTAATATTCTCAATGTATTTTCCTTAGTTTTATTGAAATTTTTTCGTGAAACACAATTAAATTTATTTCCCGCTTATTATCATACGTATTGATTTGAGAGGTTTGCGAATATTGTAAGATTTCTCGTTGTATAGCCAATTTGATATTCTGGTCTTGTATTATTGATTTCCTGCGGTCACTCTTCCGCTTTCCTAACTAATAATTATCTCATAATTAGCTAAGTAGCTTAGTTAATTCAGATATCCTTCGTATTATAGCTTATATTGCGGTGTAATAGGATCTTTGTTTTACCCGCTTTCCAAGAATTATTAAATGAGATATGATCATAGTCGAAGCTTATATAAATCTATTGTGGATTTATAATGAAAGATACTCATATGCCTTTAGCACATTATCCCAGATATTACCTTACTGGCTGGCAATAGCTATACTTATCCTAGAGGTACATAGCTAAATTTCCAGGCAGTAAATTAAGGCGAAAAAATGTGTTCCATTGCACTGAAAGAGAACTTCAAGTGATATTTTTGTATCTGGAGGTTCAGCTTCGTATTAAAACTTTCATAAATTGATCCCACTGTCAAACTGCTACATTTGTATAAGTTCAGTTATTTACATATTATTTTGGCTATAAAGGATCAGGCGATGTTGAAATGAAATGAAAGAGATTGAGACAGTTTTGTGACGATTAAAACATAAAATGCGAAAGAAAACATTACACAAACTATACAAAACTATCGCATTGTCATTACTATTATATGGATGTGAAAGCTGAACATTAACACCAAAAAGGTAAAAAGTTATTTTTTTTTCTTCCACCATGTTAATAATATCAAAACAAGTATTTATATAAATTTTAACCACTCGAGTCAATAAGTTCGTCTGTGGTCGTTTACAGAAAGGAAACACAATTTTACATTGGAAAAATTTATTACAACTGATACAGCAATTGTTGAGCTATTTTTCAACGTATTCCCCATTGGAACCGAGGGATAATATCTTCTTAAATCAACTTTCGTATCCCTTTGCCGTAGAAATCTGCTGCCTGGGACCGGAACTAGTGTGTGACAACTCTCTGCACCTCTCTTTCGATCCCATTATATGATAAATGTATCAGTAGGGAATATGTTGGAAAATACCTCAACAAATGCTGTATCTGTTCCAATACATTTTTTCGATATAGGGTAAACTAGGGTCTGTTGAGAGTCGGGCATGTTGGACACTCTGTACTTTAACGTGTTACCACGCCACTTGTGGGCACCACATTATGCTAGAAGTCAATGACGGATGTAGCCCCACTCGTGGCTACTTCCTTCATTGACTTCTAGCTGAATGTGGTGCCCACAAGTGGCGTGGAAACACGTTAAAGTACAGAGTGTCCAACATGCCCGACTGTCCAACAGACCCTAGTTTACCCTAATAGTGTTTTCTTTCTGTAAACGACCACAGGCGAACTTATTTTTTACGGTCCTCGTAATTGCACTCGAGTGGCCAAAATTTGTATATAAGCACTTGTTTTGACATTATTAACATGGTGGAAGAAAAAAATAACATTTTTATCTTCCCAGATGAGAAGTTTGCTTGCAAGACAAAATTGAATAATTATTAGAAATGATATTTCTGCATTTTGTACCAAGTTGAGATTCGTTACATTTCCATGCGTTTATCTGTGTAGAAGACGATTCAGAGGTTAATTTGTCACATTTGTTACATGATGCTTGTGTAAACGGGCAACAAACTTCCAGGTTACTGTCAAAAGTCTCATAATCCACTGGATCTTGTGAGTTCTGTTGTATAGCGTTTCTCGACCAATTACCGATCAGTATTTCTCTCTCCTCTCCACTACTTATTGTGTAGAATAGGGTTGTGGATGAGTATCTTGCATGTGCTGTGTTTTTTTATAAATACTCTCTCTATACAAATATTACAAAAACTAATACCGTATATTGGACCTATAAATATCCTCTATTCACAATAATAATAATAATAATAATAATAATAATAATAATAATAATAATAATTGTAATGATGATGATGATGATGATGATGATGATGATGATGAAGGAGGAGGAAGAGGAAGCGCGTCCTCGCGTTCCGGATAGAGGAGACGGCCTCGAGATATGGAGGTTAGCTCTGAATATATTGAATAATATAATATTTATTTCTTTTTTATTTTATTTATTTCATCAATCTTTGTTCACATCATGGCGGATTAGATGTGTTCCAGTTCGTAATCCGCCATCATCCTCTATACAAATATAAAAAAACTAATACATATTGGACCTATAATTATCCTCTGTTCACCATACTAATAATAATAATAATAATAATAATAATAATAATAATAATAATAATAATAATAACAATAAAACTAATAACAAGTATAGCCCTTGTATTTAAAACTCTTACTTAAACTTTTTCATTTCTATACTAAATCTCTTAAAAATTATTCTGTTAACTTCATTGACTACTATTCGAAATTTCCTATCGTGTCCCACTACTCAACATTTGTAATTCTATATCCGTTAGAGTCTTGACTTTCTCTTTTCATCTAATTTTAACTCCAAAAAGAAATTTTCCTAATTATGCATATTGGTGGTATTTAGGAGACCATTCATTTTTTATAAGCTACTATAGCGTTTATTTGTAGAAATTTTTTATCCACCCAACCGTTTCTCAAATCATTCGTTGCCTGACACTTAAACGCAATATCCATTGCGTCTTGCGCTAGTCCACATAAAGGACATTTATCCTTCTCTACGTTCCCTCTCTTATTCTTGAGTCTCCAGATATCTAATCTCCACCATGCCATTCCTGTTCTCTCTTCCCTTGAATTAAGTCTAATATATTCTTCCTGTTTCCAAAACTGTTTAACCTCCCTATAGTATTTTAGTATATATTGAATAAGTTGTCACGGACAGTCGATGAGGGGTGGTCCTCCAACTTGGTGGTTGGGCGAAGGGCCAACAACTCATCACCGTGAAAACAGCTTGATACGAAACTCCCAACATAAGCCTCGGAATGGGACTGATTCCCTGGCACGAACACAGGAAAGATGGGCGAATCCAGAAATGCATATAGAGTGTTAGTTGGTAGGTCGGAGGGAAAAAGAACTTTGAGGGAGGCCCGAGGCGTAGAAGAGAGGATAATACTAATATGGATTTGACGGAGGTGGGATATGATGATAGAGACATGATTAATCTTGCTCAGGATAGAGACAGATGACGGACGAGTTTATGTGAAGGTGGCAATGAACCTCCGGGTTCCTTAAAAGCCGTAAGTAAGCAAGTAATAGAAAGGGGCAGGAGGAGAAGGAAAAAAGGAAATTATTTCATTTTCATGATGTCCCATACTTCGATTTATTACAATCTAGCGAATTAACATAAACGTCGGTGAATTAATTCTGTTCTAGTTTGAATTATTTATGAAAATGAAATATGAAAACTGAAAAGCCTGAAATTCCATAAGGGGAACGGCTTCCAACAGGAGTGTAAGGTGGCTGAATGTCTACTACACTTGGGGAGCCAGTCCAAGAGTGCTTACACTGTACTTACAGAGTAAACATATAAACAAACTACACAAACTAAACGCGAAAAATTATATAGATTGAACACATAAATTATACAAACTAAATACTCACAAAAAATATACAAACTGAGCACATAAATTATATAGTCTAAACACACACACAAACTATTCAAATTAAACACACAAAAAACTATACAAATTGAAGACATAAATTGTGTACAGTCTTAACACACAAAAACTATACAAACAAAACACACAGACAAACTATCGAAACCAAAAACACAAAAACTATACAATTAAACACACGAATTATACTAACTAAACACGGAAACTAACTATCCAAGCTAACACACACAAAAAGAACTATATATACACAACTATACACAGTTTACATAGTGTTCGTAATTTCTTCTAGTCTTTTCTATGCCTGCCTGTCTCTCTCTCTGTTCTAGTCCATTGAGCTCCAATCTCTTTTCGGAAAGCGTACAACCACCTTTTCCTCTTCTTCTTTTGCTTCTTTTCCCAATGCGTGGGTCCCACATGGTCGAGGCATAGTTGAATTATTTACTCTGCTATAAGGAATTTAGTCCCGCGCCGTGGCGTCGCGGTCTAAGGCATCCCACCTAGGACTCGCGGAATGTGCGGTGGTTCGAATCCTCATGGGGGGAAGAAATTTTCTCATGAAATTTTGACCAGTGTAAGGGACCGGTGTCCACCTAGCACCGTGGTGCACTTGAGCTACGATAGGTAGCGAAAATCCGGTTTCCCGAACCAGCTATAACGGCTGGGGGGATCATCGTGCTAACCACACGATACCTCCATTTTGGTTGGATGACCGTCCACCTCTGCTTCGGCATGGGGACGTGAGGCCAGCAGCCGGCTGGTCGGTCTTGGCCCTGCAAAGGGCTGTAGCGCCATGGATTGTATAAAGAATTTAGTTAGGTTACCACCGAAAGTTGAACCATACATCCAGTGAACAGATGTCATCGAGGGTGTCGAAGCAAATCGCAATACAGTCTAATAATAAAATTGGTTTTATGCTGGCAGAATTTGCGATGTTCTCAGGAACAGAGGTCAAAGAAACTGGTGAACAAGAAGCGTTGGGTTACATAGGTGGCTAATGCAGTCAGTAGTCGTTATGTGTCTGACTGAATGACTGTGGGCACCTGGCAGTGAATCATGCCAGTTGGGAGCGGACAGCGTGAAGCTCATGAACTGCCGAGGGGAAAATAACTCAGAGGGGCGAAGATACTAATGGGGTGCGCAAGTAAATAGAAATAAAATCATATATTAGGTAAATATCGGGTGCCTGAGGGCTGTAAGAAAAGGGTGAGAGGAACTAACGCAGCGTTAAAATATTGGACCATCACGCAGAACACCCCGCATGTAACTGGGGCTGTTATGAATTAAGTAATCATTTTCTAGAATAAACACTGGATAATTTTGTTTATTTCCAACATTTCGTGGTAATTTTCATCTATAAATCATACAAATCTCCCCTCAACTAGCGGTAGGAATGTAAACATAATGTATGATATTTGCTTTATATAAGCAATCAAAACAACATAACTTGGGATTATGAAGGTGATGGAAAGATTTGTTTTGATTCGTGCATGTTGGATTGAGTTTTCTTCTAACATTTTAGTTGTGCAATTCTAGTTTCGGGATTTGGCATATTTACGATGCAAAGCAATGATGAACGGGATTTACATTACATATGGAAATATAGCTCATGCATATTGTACAAATAACCCCCTTGATACATAAAACAGGTCGAAGAGATCAATATTATAAATAATGACTGAGTCTATGGTTTCGCTCCGCCTCCTTGTATGCAAGAATGACAGTGATGGTTACACGGTCAAGTGGCAAAGTTACTTCAGGTAATTATTTCTAAAACCCAACATATCTAATCACGCGTGAAAAGTTTCAGTGTATGGGAAGGATTTGATTATAATTTACATATATCATTTTTAATTTTAACCATTACCTTAAACGACCAAGAGAACGGTGTATAGATCAGCTTTCAACCAGTTTTCAAACTGAAGCGGGACAGGTTAGAGGCCTAACCCAAGTCAGTTAATGGCAATGAATTTGACCAAAGTACGAAGTCAGGAAATTTGCGTTTGATACTTATTAGGATATTCAGATTTAACTCTTCCCACAGAAGCGATGAGAGTTTGTAGAGTATTCATTGTCCACTTTTTTGTCTTAAGCGGTAGACACATGATTGCAGAACCTCATTTGTTGAGTAGGCCGATGTGTATATTATTTTCTTAGGCATTTCCCACTCTTCAGCTCTTTGCCTTTAATGTTCTTTTCTCTCGATAGAGGGGAGTACACTCAACCAGTTGCGATACTTATTTGCCAAATAGCTGCCTGTCGCGAAAGGTGAGAAGATGACAACGAAATATTACGAAGGATTGGGAAGGAAGTGGATCGTGTTCCTTGTAATTGATAACTACTTCCCAGCACTCTCCTGAAGAGACTCGGAAAAGCACGAAGTTACAATAACTGGCTTCCATGATCGAACTTCGGACCTTCCGAATACAAGGAGTCGTAATTTTTATAAAAGTTAAGCCGTGTATAAGATTAAAAATTGAATAAAGGAAATTTTCGAATTCTTAAAAGCAGGTGTGAAGAACATTTTGTTGCTGTTTTGCATGAAAGAGCAAGAAAAGAAAGTTCTCTTGCACTACGATTATCGATCTGTTATACAAAGGAAATTTGCCGTCCTATATATATATATATATATATATATATATATATACATACATATATATCGTAACTTCGTGCTTTTCCGACTCTCTTCAGGAGAGTGCTGGGAAGTAGTTATCAATTACAAGGAACACGATCCACTTCCTTCCCAATCCTTCGTAATATTTCGTTGTCATCTTCTCACCTTTCGCGACAGGCAGCTATTTGGCAAATAAGTATCGCAACTGGTTGAGTGTACTCCCCTCTATATATATTAGGACGAGAAATTTCCTACTATATGTATATATGTATATATATATATATATATATATATATATATATATATACAGTGTATAGTGTAATTTTGTCTGCAATATTGATAACATCACAAATATTTGTGTTTTTTATTAAGAGCTGTATTGTTTTATTTAAAAAATATCAGGTGTACACATATACTGAAATTAAAATCTGTCATTTATGTATATAGGTACTATTTTAGTTAATACTGTAAAAAAACTTTTTTAACCAACATTACCAAGTTATTCAATATACCAGGATGGAACTTACGTAATGACATTAATTTGAGGAGGTTATTCTTTGAGATATTTCAAACGAAAATATTTAATACAATTTTTCTCGTTTTTGCTTCATTTTCGTGATAAAATTTCTTTTATATTAAACATTTCATAGCGTGTTCTGGGAAAGCCATTGATTAAATTCCCAATATACTCAGTCAGTTTAAGAGCGTAGTGTATTATGATAATAAATACATTGAAAGAGTTTTAGTTTTGTTCTTTAAATATTCAGAAATGTGATCAGAATAACTGTAACTTTTCCTTCTTCAAAAGAAGTGTTTGTTAAATAAAATTATACTGCTACCATTACTACACCAGTGTACTACTCTCACTGCCACTACCATCACTAATACCGTTACCGATACTACTACTGCTGCTGCTGCTATTAGTATTGCTATTGCTGCTACTACTGTTATTTGTATGTACTCTGTATGCACCCATGGAATGATTATAGTAATGCATACTGTTTCTAAATATACAGGTTGTTTCAGTAAAAGCGTATAAAGTTTAAACAGGATAGACTCTAGGGAATATTCTACTGAACTTCTTGAGATAGGGAACTTGTGGGCTGCGAAGCTAGCTTAAGGAGATATGGGTTTAAACATATAGAGGAGAGCCTGAAGACTAGGCAATCCATGATGCATTTCCTTGTTTATCAATCGTCAATCGTCTTATCGTATTTACATTGTCACATGACAACCATTTGAACAGTCGAATAGTACAATGGCGCAATACTGATAAATCTGGATGCTACATTTCCTGGTCGCTGGATTCGGAGGGGAGGCCCTATTTCATGGCCTGCGAGATCACCCGACATGAATCCACTAGATTATTTCCTGGAATTATTTGCCAGAATTGTGGTAGCCTATGATGTGATTCGAATCACGCCAGAAATATTTGAAAGAGTGCGACAGAATCTCGTGCGCCGATGTCATGCTTCCATTGAAGTTATTGGCCGTCATTTTGAGGAACTGATTTTTTTTACTTGGGTTTTCAACGACCGTGTAGCAACTACTAGGTTATATAGCGTTGATGGGAGTGGTGATAGCGAGAAGTGTATAAATAATTTATCAGGAAAATAGTAATAGTGATAGACATATTATCTCTTATCTCCTTAATCTGGTTCTCTATGCCAAATTCTTCAGTGCTGTTAGTTTTTGCACGCTTTTATTGAAATACTCTGTAAGCGATGCGATTTCTTTCTCTAAACTCTATATCTGGAACAAGTGATATATTACAGCAACGTAATACATCATAATGTTCCGGTTGCTAGAGGTATACTTCTTTACAATATTATAGTATCCCAGCTACGAAATCGATAAGACAGAAGATGCAATGTTCTTCAAATAACAAAAGTATACTGTGTACTGCTTTATACCTATTTTGGAAACGTGTGAGGATTGAATTTTGAAAATGAAATAAATTGCAGTACGTTTATAAAATTACACAGGTACAGAACACTGCCGGACATTGATTCGTATGTTGTCCAGACTCGTCTTGCCTGAGAAACAGACAAATTTTTTTATCCAGTGATATGTGTAATCAGAAAAAATCTGTGGAATTTAACCCTAGAATGGATATCGGGGTGACGCGTCACCCCAAAAAACATATATTTTATTGCCATATCTTTGAATGGCTTTTAATAGCTATCAAAGAGCAGGTATTCATTCAGTACTTAGAGTAGTTTCCACTATTAAATAGGCTGTGAATTTCAAAGCAGAACACATGTTTCTCGAGCTTCGTGAGTAGTTAGTAACCCCTGGCATATAGGCACGTTTGTAAGTTTTTATAATCGTTTCTTGTCATTAACAAGTGATGGTGGTAAGAGGTGATTATATACACTCTGGTGTACGTATCGGGGGATGAATTGATACAAAAGAAACAAGATAGATTTCCTTTAGGTCCCCGTGCTAAGACAGGAAACAAAATTAACTTCGATGAACAAACTGACATGATCATAACACAGGAGAGATATGTCCGTTGCATCCTCTTCGGGATGCACTTACTTACACGCGTATATAATAAAAATAAATAAATTGTGTAACTATAAACAATAGTTATTGTAGAGTATTTATCTGATCTATCTGTTGTAAATTTCAGGTTTACACAATTCCGGTTGTTCCGCAATTAGCTGTAACTGTCCAATTACAGTAGAACGCCGATTATCCGTCACCCTATTAACCGATCAGCGGATTATCCGACTGTCTTTCTCTCACTCTATTCTTTCTTTCTTTCAGCGTATTCCGAATCTCACCGGACCGGTGTACAACAATGACGTCACGCTGCAGAGGAATAGGAACAAAACTGCTGGAAGGATCGATGGCTGTCATGGCGACTGTGTAAGTTGTTATCTGTGCTACGCTTGCAAAATTTTGCGAAATTTCCGTACTGCCATCTCGTTCAAAGAAAAGAGATAATAAACAACTTATTTCTTGAACCGGTAGTAATAACTGGTCCGTTGACTTGT
Organism: Periplaneta americana; assembly: GCF_040183065.1. Lineage (NCBI taxonomy): Eukaryota > Metazoa > Arthropoda > Insecta > Blattodea > Blattidae > Periplaneta > Periplaneta americana. Next base: position 142,745,436 of record NC_091121.1, on the reverse strand, counting down.
TCGCTCATAAGCCATTAACATATTGTTTTTACGTTGTGCTCATTACAAACAATACAGCAGAACTAAAGCAGAACACACCGCCATGACACAACAGTGCACGATGTCATTCGTCTGCTAATTCCCGCCCTATACAAGAACCAATCAGATTCACTGATGGCGGCTGATGGAGACTGCCACCACCTCTGCAAGCTGATGGCACCGGTGCGACACCGGTGGAGCATCAATGACGTCATCGGTGGAATTCGGAACACCGTGTTGCCGTCGGATTGCTCACCGGTGAGATTCGGAATACGCTCTTTGCTGCTGAAAAAGTATGTATGCTATACCTTATATTAGTACCTATTCTTTTCTAGAGCCTATTATTATTACCTTTAGCCATATATACTGTATATTATATGTGCCCTGCCAGAAATAGGAACAGTTACCGGTAGGCCTACTTGAAGGTGTTTTTCCCAAATTATAAAATAATCACTACCTGCTTTCAAAGAAATGGTCCCAAATATTTACGCAAAATTTAGAGCAAACTCGTGCAGTATTCAGTCCTTGTTCTACAGTTCGAGTGCTCGTACTTCAAAATTTCTGTCCAAAATATCTTCCACGGGTGTCAAAAGTGTTTTACTAAATATCAAAATAAAAATACAAATAAATAATTGATCAGTTTGGGAAAAGAGAAGTCGCGGGTTCTCTCGCATCAGAATACGAGATTGGCATTACTGATGTGCACGATTTAATTAAAAACAAGAATGAAGTGTACAAAATCTGTAAATCTATAACAAGAAACCTCTACTATTCCTATCTTTCCACAAAAAATCAACGCAAGGAATTTACTTGGCTCTTACAAAACCATTGTTGACAACCGGACAAATTATTACCGATAAACTTCTGATTCACTATCTAGCATGTTAAACACAAGACCACAGTAGAAATTATGAAACTATGTTATGTACTTCATTTACGAAAATATTTTATGACACGGATTATCCAATTTTTTTCGATTAACCGTCCAGTCCACCCCCTTGATTACCCCGGATAATAGAGGTTCTACTGTACAAATGAATATCATCATCATCATCATCATCATCATCATCATCATCATCATCAATAACTTCAAGGTTTAGGTCGATGGCCTGTTCCGCCTCCAGAATTTTATCGGTCAAACTGGTCTCTCCAACGTCGTTTTGGTCTTCCCACTCGTCTTCTTCATGTACGTAGGTCTGTAACACCATGTTCTAAAAGGTATTCTATCAGTAAATCTTTAGTAATCATTATTAATAAACATCTGAATTGGGAAAAATTTATCAACTATTTTTGTAACAAATTACGCAGAATTATACATTATTATTTTGTTCAGTTACGAAATTAGCCTACGTTCAAGTAGATGTACTATGTACAGTTTACCTTGTCTCATATTATTGATTATCCAACCGAGAAATTGTTTTTAGTATTCAAAGTCTTGAAAATACATCAAATTTATATCAATGCATTTTCCAATTATATACATAAAAATCACACATATTTCAGATCATATACACACAAACAAAACCAAAGACATGGATGCAATACGTTTGTTTGAACCCAAGTATTTAACGAGTACTGCTTTGAACCATAGTACTAATATCGGCCCTAGAATTTATAACAAATTAATGAAGAAATACCCTCATCTATTTAACTCAAACAGTTTTAAATTTAAAATTGTATGTAAGTAATTTGTTATGAGTAAATTAAATTTTATATTTTATTGCAACATATGCATGTGACTTTAATATGTAGGTCTATCGAATCTTCTTCTGAGCACGATCACTCCATTTCAGTGGAGTGCTAGAATTTTGTACATTTAAAATTCATTTGTATTATATTTCTCCGGCAATAAACATTGTTGTCCTTATTATTATTATTATTATTATTATTATTATTATTATTATTATTATTATTTTATTATATTTCATCTAAACTAAGGAGAGCCATATTTTCATATCTTAAGTCTCGTCTAGATGCACCTCTTTAATTAAATTATTCACAAAAGCATACAATTATTTTATACACTAGCATTATAGATAGTTTTAGTGTTGCTCAAATTCTTTTATAAGTTATAGGTACTTTGTGGGACACGTGCAATAAAATTCACTATGCTACAATTACGTCATTTGCCTTTTTGTATTTATAACAGTGCTATGAAGGTGATGATATAGATATTAATTAAAACAAAGAATTTGTAGAAGAATATAAATACTCCTATTTTCTTATTCAATAACGGAATTTTACCTTTGAATACTATAATTAAACGTAAAACTAATATTTAAAATTTTGTCACAAACACCTGTTCCGATAGATATGTCAGAATTAATATTTCTGTAATCTTTCTTTTTCTTACTTTCCTTCTTGTCCTTTCTTTCTTAGCTTTCCCGACATTTTATTTTCTTTGTTTGGGGGGAGGGATTAATCCCAATTCTATTTTATAAGCTTCTTCTGAAATATGCTGGTAATTAATTTCCATATTTATATACAGTGTAAATAAATTCAACAAACCAACAACGACATCACTAGTATATTGCAGATTTTCCTTTCAGAGTAAATGATTATAAATTTTAATCTTATTTACCTGTTTGATTTTCATTAATTCTGGTATAATACTATTATATAAAACATTGCATATGAAACACGTTCATAATATTAGATTATACAGTTATTGCATCCGTAAAAAGTGAAAAAAGCTTCTGTCATTTTTAAAACATACCTCATATAGTGAAATATTGTGTTATAAATTAATTTCATAGTTATTGTAAAAATCCTACTACACGAATAAAAAGTTGCTTGCATACTATAAATTCTATAAATACAATAAATGCTTGGAATGCCACGTTTATTATGAATTCAGGAATTCTGTGACGTGTATGTGTTTATTACCGGTACCCAATTCGAGCTAATTTTCTTTGATTCATTTGTTGGTGGCTGTAGGTGATTATTAGTTGCAATCACTATTATTATTACTGTTATTATTATTATTATTATTATTGTTATTATTATTATTATTACTATTGCCATCACCCTTACTTAGGCGGCAGACGCATTTGCCTTATGATCAGGAACTGCGCTCGTGCGTGGGTTTGATTCCAGCTTGAGCTGATTACCTGATTTGCTTATTGCGAATTCTTACCTCTTCTTGCCAAATATTACCTCACTTGTACCAATTCCATCGGCGCTAAAATGAAACAAAGTAGTTGATAGAATATCGTTAAAAACCAATAAAATGTTATTATTCTTATTGTTGTTATTAAGCACTACTTACTTACTTACTTACTTACAAATGGCTTTTAAGGAACCCGAAGGTTCATTGCCGCCCTCACATAAGCCCGCCATCGGTCCCTATCCTGTGCAAGATTAAGCCAGTCTCTATCATCATACCCCACCTCCCTCAAATCCATTTTAATATTATCCTCCCATCTACGTCTCGGCCTCCCTAAAGGTCTTTTTCCCTCCGGGTTCCCAACTAACACTCTATATGCATTTCTGGATTCGCCCATACGTGCTACATGCCCTTGTTCCAATTCCTCATAGAAGCTATCCTTTATATAGTCGTCTTTCTCTTCTGTAGGGGCGTGAGCATTTATAACTATGATGTCGCACCATCTACCCTTAAGTACTAAATTTGATAACCTGTCACTGATAAATTCGACCTTTTTTACTGCTGATTTTATTCTTTTATGTACAAAGAATCCTGTTCCTAATTGGTGATTATTGTTTCCTTCCCCATAATACAACAAGTAATCTCCTATTTGTGATATACCATTCCCATCTAACCTAACCTCTTGTACTCCCACAAAGTCTATTCTATATCTAGCTAGTTCTTTTGCTACTAATGTTACCCCTCCTGTTCTATAAAGACTAGTTACGTTCCAAGTGCCAAATCTCAAAACCTTATTCCTTTGCTGTGGTCGTGCCAGAGAATCAGTCCTATTCCGAGGCTTACTGTAGGAATTCGTAACAAGCTGTTTTTTACGGTGATGGGTTGTTAGCCCTTCGCCCAACCCCCAAGCTGGAGGACCACCCCTTATCGGCTGTCCACGACTGCTTATTCAATATATTCGCAGCTACCCTCCATATCTGGAGGCCGTCTCCTCTATCCGCAACCTGAGGACGCGCCATGCCGTGGTGATAGGGACCCACCATACATGGTGTTATTAAGCACTACAATTAATAAAGGTTAAATGCGTTCAGTTGGTAGGACATGTCATTTCCCAAGCTGACTAACAGGTTATGTTTGCTTTTCGCCACGATAATAGAGGGGTGAATAACCGCACACATCTGTCAAAACGACTTTCATTTTGAATAAATCTCTTTGAGTTATAAATGTGAGCGGATCCATATTCTACTACCAGTACTCTATTATGATTAAAGTCGATTGATTTACGACGAACTGATGCACTGTTGGGTTGAGTAGAGGCTATTTTATATCGTGATGCTTCTTGTGAAGAGTTCGATTTTGTAACCTGTTCAAAATACCAATTTATGGGTGAAGAAAATGAGTGCAATATGTGCGTTTAAGACGTAATATACCCTAAGTGTAGTTACAAGCGAAACACACAAAATTGTCACAAATATAAAAGATTTCAATTGAATACAATTCAACTTATTACCGCGGTTTCGCTGTCCATTCTTCCGAACATGTTTGGGTTTGCAATTATATAAATCGCCTCGGTGATCAAAGTGTCAACATTTCAGCCGATGAAACCAAAATTCGCGGGTTCACATCCGGCAGAGGGTGATGGATTTTAAAGGGTGAAATAGTACCTCGTAAGGGACATTCCATGTGAAATCGGATACCAAAAAACCTTACAACTAAGTATTTCAAACGCAAACTTACTAGGCAATTGGTCAGTAATTGAGACTCGTTCAGACATGGTATCTTGTAAATAGTTCTCTTAATCTATCACAAAATATTTCAATATCCGGTAATTTCATCACTATAGAATCACTGACGGCCTTATCTCTACCAGGTTAAATAAATAAATACTAATACTATTTCCTAGAAAAAATACGTGTATAGAGGAGTAGGAGATAATGTATCGCGTGAAATCTATTCTCGTTTATGTCCATTAGTTTTCTTGTTTTAATGAGTTAAATTTATCGTAATTCCATAAAAATCTCCAGTTTCAAAGGGCATAAACTTGAAAGGAATTATGATATGTTCATAAGTTAATATTACAGTTGAGAGCACGATTTTCATAATTTTGCACACAGCATATGAAGAGTCAACTGCAAGAATGATGGATGTCACTTTCTTGTCGAAAATGAACCAAGACTGTCAATGCATAGCTTAAGACATTATAGAATGTACATAGAGAGTTATATCGTATTAACACTGATATTCATTGTCCAGTAATGATCGGAAAATCACAGTAAAGCTTTGAGCGCTAACCATTTCAAACTTTCAATTGCTTCTCCTGCAAAATGTATTCCAAATGACATCCATCATTCTTGCAATGGACTCTTCATATGTTATATTAATATTTAACAGGGGAATAAGTAGATGTATTGATGTGTGTTAGATATTTGTTTCCCACGGAAACGAGTTTCACATAAAAATATCAACTGGTTTCTCTCCCACTCTCTCTCTCTATCTCTCTCTAAAAAGATTATATTAATTTTAATTTCGGCGTTGTTTAAGGATGTGCTCGTGTAAAATAAATAATTTCGTTAAATTATATTAGATACGGCCAATTTCCGAGTCGGATGACGGGGTGCGCTCGCTTTGCTCTGTACGCGTGACGTAAACAAAAATGTTTCTGCACTGCTAACAGAACGGCAGATGAGTTTGTCTATATGTGTGTGCTATACTTAACGACTTGTCCCTGTGAAATCGGACGAAAAATTAGAAAAATTTTCCTGAAAATTTGTAATTGTCATTAGACCTATATTTATTAGAAAATTAGAATAGAGAGTGACGGATATTTTTTTGCGAAATATGACATTAATAGTAATAGTTTTCTTACAAAAATTGATCAAGTGTACTGTATATGGCGAAAATTACATTCTTTATGCAGCCAAAGCTCCCGAACGCTTTAAATTTGAAATCTCAACAAAACCCCGTATTAAAGCTCTTATCTTCCCTTACATACCGATTTGTGAAACATATTCATTCTTGTACAAGATTAGATGATTTTGTCTTAGTGTCGTTCGGATTAACGCGATATTCAAATGGGAAAATATTAAGCATCGCAGATGAAGACAAGTTGTAGAAGTGACGTATCTACAGGGACATCATTTTATTTTTACTAACATTTGTAATATTAACTTGCCTATACCTCTGGATCAACGCCGTTTGCTTCCCCCTTCCACGACTGGAGTTCGATGATACTGGCGTAATATACAAACAAATCACTTTACGTAAACTAGGAAATATTGCGCTTTTGAGTTCGATAATTTTCATTAGGTTTTTGTTTAATCAAAATACACATTATTAACAATAAGTGTTTTACTCACGAACTGAGCTGTCCATGCGGACGTATTCATTATGCAGTGTATATTATACTGTCTAGAACATATTAGCGTACAATATAGAGAATGAAGTTAAATTGAAAAATAATCACAATATGGATATTTAAACATATTTTTTTTTAAATGGTGGCTGTTCATTTCGATACAAGCTTCAGTTCTAATGTGCATATTATCGCACTATAGACTATTGTACCTAATCCCAATTACCAGTTTAGTTTTTCGTACTAGTAACTCATGTTGAAATAATTCTGTACCTACTCTATAAAAGAGTATCTTACGTATTGTAAATTCAATCTTCACTTCTGCCCGATCCGAAATGATAAAATTACTCACACATACTATCTACTGTCCGTCCAAGTGGTTATGTCCCAGGGTCGTAGAAAGGGAGGAAATCACTTGATAGTTAATTAATTAACGAGGCCCTTTCATTTAAGTTATTTTCAACAGTTGTAGAATATTACGTAGATGTCCAATTCCTAACAGAAATTAATGTTCTCAGAAAAGAGCTAAGACAGCCCAGCTACTAGCTGGCGAATAAAAGCTGGCGGGGGAAACCGGGATACGACGTAGGCAAATGGACGACAGTACCTGTGCGAAAATGATTCAGTATTGAAAGCTCCTTCGTCACTGGAAAACGAGAACATATTTTTGGAACGCACTGTTTACTATGACCGTAAGGCTACATGACCGTGTATGCGGTCTTGGATCTGTATGGAGGACGGTTGAACTTCATTAGTGGAAGGGGTGGGAGTGAAGTACATTAAAAAACTTAGGTACAATAAAAATTGAAGTAAAAATAAAATGATGTCCCTGTATATGTCACGAAACGGCATAATATATTCCCTAGAAATCCTTTGTGGCTTAGCGATAGAGCTCATTCTTCTCTTTACAGAGACCGGGCTTCTAATCTCTCTGTGTAAAACGCACGCGTGTAAAAATAGCACATAGATGATTCCCGAGCCATTCCCAGGTGGGACTTAGTCTCTGAACAGCTACCAATTTCCATGTCAAAGGTGAACATCGCAGAACCCAGTCGATGTCGTCGTTGGGACGGGCTAATGTATTAAAAGGGAAATTAGGACCGAATTAATGAAATCCCTTAATCTATGTGTACAACAGGGCGATTTTTATTTCTAAGGCTTTGCCACACAGAATGCTACAGGTAGAACGTTGCCGGGAGCCGCAGAAATCTGCGATCAGTAGACGTAGCACACACATAGAGGTACACTAGTGCGTAGAAGGAGGTGGAGCGTAACCTAAATAATATAATAGGATTCTTGAATGCTTTGTGCTCGTTTCTATTTGAATGGTTATTGTGTATCTATTGAAAATGAATTCTTCTCCTGATGAAAAGAAATTGATATTCACTCTTCTGAGAACACAGGAAATGGATCCACGACATCAATAAGAAACGAAAGTAACTTGGCGAGTATCATAGACTGTGCCGCGAATTGAGGTCTCTGAAGATTTTTTTTCCTTGATTTATTTTTTAATGTCTCGTGAATGCTTCAAAACTTTACATCATTTATTGGAACCGGAGATGCGAAATTTATGACTAGGCTCCGTATTCCAGCTACCTAAAAACTGAAGTTAAAGACACTTTGGGTATATAGTACGGCGAACATAGGTAATGCAACGGATAAGGATGTAAACAAACAGGTCGTCGCTGCGTGTTCGTGGAGTACAATCAACTCCCGACATTCTGAAGCTATACTAGTAAACACATCTTGCACCGTGATGTTCATTTTATTTTTTTTATAGTCGTGATCTTTGCAGTGAATAATAACGTGCATTCGTAACTTACGGAAATTGAAGCTATGGAGATGTCACTTGAAATAATTTTATATTGCAAGAAATTCTTTCAATAGTGCATGACGTTGTTGGTGTATGATGTAATGATGTAATACAAGATATTTCTATTGACTGATATTTTTTCGTGTTTCATTAGGATGTTGCATGTCGCTCATCACTGAAAACCCACTAATTTTGTATATATTCTTCCAGAAATTCTCTAAAATGTACATTATTTAATTTATTAATTGGATGTTGACACTGAGTATCATGGTAGGCTACACAAATCCATGCTAAATGTGGAGTTAATATCTTCATAATTTTCAGATTGTGATAGTACTGGTTCTTTTGGATTACGTTCAACACACTTTCTGTGCTCTTGGTAGTGCAGTGTCTTTCAGGTCACTGTTTTTGTTACTTTTACTTTTATTTTACACAATTTATATGGAAAGTTGTCTATATTAACAGTAAAAATATTATTTCAAATATCCTCAACTATGCCCTGCAATATTGCACGCTTGAGCGTCTTACCTAAGCATTTTACCTCTGCTATGAACCTTCAATCAGACACAAAGATATAGTTATTTAAATAATACGGCTGGGAAGAGCAGTGATCGATAAGACTACTCACTATGACTGCGTCCCGGTTTTGACTTTCTAGAGGAGGAGAGCAGACGATGCTTAACTATTTTGTATACGAACGTACCTGTACCTGTGCTGTGACGTCATATATACTTCGGATCAGGCATCTTCATTCCAGTTTATAGGTAACTCAAATACGGAGCTTATTTATGACCAATTGGAGGAGGCCTTTACCTGGAAGAGGAAGGCTTGCAATTTGTCTGAGGAAGATTCTCCATAGTAATTAAATTTTAATTTTATTTTAAACATTTGAGTTTGCAATTGCATATATCAGCCTCTCGGATTTCTCCACTTGTTTTTAGAGTAACCTAAAAGTAATAATAATAATAATAATAATAATAATAATAATAATAATAATAATAATAAATAATAATTTGGTAGTTTTTATTTTAAAAACTAGCTCAGGGAATATGTTTATGAGAAGTTTTTTTTATTAGTTAAATTTCGTTTGCATTTGTTTCTACATAGGCCTGTTGGTAGTGAAAGTATACTTTTGTGAATAAAGTGTATATATGTGTGTGTGTGTGTGTGTGTGTGTGTATGTATATATTAATATGTACTAAGTTTAAAAGGTACTTTGGTTGACTAGTTTCGCTTGGAAGACATCTTCAGAACTGCGTGATTCGTGCGTCTTCCGGTATCTTCACGCCCAGTGGTTGTGCGTTTGTGTTGTGTAGTATGGAGCCAAATAGTGTGTGTGTTCTGAAATTCAGGTTGTGTTGAGGATTTGTTATAGGTTTGTTTTTGTGTATCGGTATTTGTATATTTCGTATTGTTCCAGTGTGTTTAGTTTCTTTTTTTTTCGGATGGAGATGTACAATTTCCGTGCCTGTATCTATGTCAACCAGAAACAAAACACACTAGAACATTACGAAATGTACAGATACACAAAAGCACACCCATAACAAAACCTCAACACACAACTACGTATATTTCAGAACACACACACTATATTTGACTCCACACTACACAACAAAAACGGGGTTGAAGACACCGGGAGACGCAAGGACTACTCAGTTGTGAAGATTGCTTCCAAGCCGAAACGAGTCAATGAAGGTATTTTTAAACTTGCTACAAATTATATATATATATATATATATATATATATATATATATATATACACACTCCATAATGAATACGTCCGCATGGATACACACACACGTACACACGTTTTCTACCCACTTTCACTATTGGAGTTCGACGATACTGGCGTAAAATACAAACAAATCACTTTACTATGTATAGGAGAGAAGAAAAGTAGTTCATCCATTCGTGTAAACTAGGAAATATCGCGATTTTGAGTTTGATAATTATTATTTTTATTATTTTTTTGTTTAATCAAAATACAGTACTGTATTAACAATAAATGTTTTACTCACGAACTGAGCTATCCATGCGGACGTATTCATCATGCAGTCTATATTATACTGTCTACAGCACATTAGCGTACAATATAGGGAATGAAGTTAAATTGAACAAATAATCATAATATGATATTTAAACACATTTTGGAAAATGGTGACCGTTCATTTTCATACAGGCTGCAGTTCTTTTGTGCATATTATCGCACTATAGATTATTGTAACTAATTCCAATTACCAGTTTTGTCCTTCGTACTGGTAACTCATGTTGAAATAATTCTGTAACTACTCTATAAAAAAGTACTTTACATACTGCAACTTCAACCTTCACTTCTGCCCGATCCGAAAAGATAAAATTACTCAGACATGCTCTCTAATGTCCGTCCAAATGGTTTTGTCGCAAGGTCGTAGAAAGGGGGAAAATCACGTGACACATAATTATTTCTTAACGAGACCCTTTTATTTAAGTTATTTTAAACAGTTGTATAATCTTACGTAGACGTCAAATTCCTAATAGAAATTAATGTTTTCAGAAAAGAGCTAAGACAGTTCACCCACTAGCCTTTACAGAGGGGTGAGCAGAAGCGGGTGGGTGAAACCGGAATCCGACGTAGGGTAAACCTGTGCGAAAATATGATTCAATATTGAAAGTTATTTCGTCACTTGGAAACGAGAACATATTTCTGGAACATACTATACTCACTCAGTACTATTTACTATGACCGTAAGGAGACATTGACTGCATAGGAAGTTTACTACTAGAGGGGGTGAGAGTGAAGTACATTAAAAAACTCAGGTACAATAAAAATTGAAGTAAAAATAAAATTATGTCCTTATATCATTAATCCCATTATAATATAAATTAGAGTTTACTTAAATAGGCAAGTTATTTATTACTTCATTCATCCATAGTTTTCTGCCGAAGAGCAGATCTTTTACTGCAATCCCAGCATTCTCCAATCTCTCCTATATTCTACCTTCCTCTTAGTCTGAACATATTATTATTATTATTATTATTATTATTATTATTATTATTATTATTATCATTATTATTATTATTATCATTATTATTATCATTATTATTATTATTGTTATTATTATTATTTCATATGTTCAATTTTAATTGAAGCGACGAAAATATAGCGTTGAAAGTTGAATATGAGTTAGGAATAAAAAAATGTATTCCGATAGAGCAAGGAGAAGGAAAGGAGGATTAATTATCCAGTTCGCTGAACGAATTAGCAAAATTACAATCGCTTCGTCACTAGGTCATTTCAGAACTGTCTATTTCGTTGTTCTCAGAGAGAACGTTCCGATTCCATTCCTGTCCTTCACCACAACAAGCCGCAATACAATTCCAGTTGCATGCGTAACGTGGCAGAACGCAGAGTGGCAGATGCAGGGGTTATCATGGCAATGTATGGATCTATCTCTATGGATCATTTATGTAGTTGAGATAATGCGATGATTGATGTGATGCTGCAGATAGTGACACAGGCCTTTATTGAATGTGCGCAGCCAGATACAGATTGCTTCGTCGTCATTCCATGCTCGTCTTACTTGAGACTGTATTTCTCGCACCGTTTTTTTTAAGTTTGTTAAGTCTAAGTAAGTTTAAAATGATTGTCCACGTATTAGATTATAACAATGCCATTGACCAACATTTCCAGTTCTACATTAAACGTGAATACATTTTTGATCATAAATCACTATTAATAAATCTGGAAAATTTTACTTTGTGATCCAAGCAGACTCGAATCTTTTAGAGTTGACTTTCGTAATTATTTTCACAAAAATAAGACAACTTAATACACACAAAAGAAAGAGTTAAGTTGTCAAATTTACTTGAGGAAAAGGCACTATAGGCCTAGTAATATGCGTTACAAGAGCGGTATGTTGACGTTTTCATGTTCGAGGAAAAGACTGAAAAAGCGAAACGTAGTTGAGCTTTTTTAATTTCCGAGAACATGAAAACAAACATACCGCTCGTGTATCGTACATTATTTTGTGCGAAGATCGTTTATTACAGAACTCAAAGAGGAATTTCTAATTAGTTGCAATCAAATCTCCATCTTAGTTTCTGTTCAATGACGGCAACTTTGGAAAACAAATATATCTATCTTCAATATTGTTCCTATGAAATGTTTTCTGTGTTTACTATACTGCAGCAGGCCGTGATATACGTCTGTCTTTTTTCCCCCAGTCTATAAATGCGAACTTAAAACAAACGGTAAGATTATGTAATGATTTATTTTTCATTTTAATACTTTAAGAAAATTATTTATTTCTGCACATTGAAATTATAACAAAATTATTTATTTCTGCACATTAAATTTAATTGTCACATTCGTGCAGTTATTCAGAGTCACTGGAGCACCACCACCAGTTTTTTCTATTGTGAAACATTTTTGCAGGAATATTGATTTTCCAGTTTCCTTCGAAGTTGAAGCATTAGCACTATAGATGGCAGCATTTGATAAACCCTCCGTCTGACAGGAAGTCGATGCACTGGAGACTGTGGTTGCAGTTTTGTGAATCCTAGTACCAATGTTGCTTTTGTCGTGCAAAATATTTTAAAATAATAATTAACAGTGCAATTTAGGTGAAATTGAACGTCTTTAAAAATAATATGTTAAAAGCCTAAAGCAGTAAAATGAATATGACGCTTAAGCGGTAAGAATAGGGAAATTGTTACCTGTGTTACGTTAGGAATACTGAATGTGGTATTTCACACTTACCGCGTATTGATTTTGTGCGGAAAACAAGCAAATACGCACGATCTCGCGCAAAATATTTTTTAGGAATTTTCTTCTATTAGCTATTAACGTAAAATAAAATACCAATTTGTCATTATTTTGAAGATTTTAAACGTCTATATGCAGATATAAATAAAATTATTTTTCTACATACTGTATATAGGCTCTAGAACCAAGGACCCGGGTTAGATTTCCGGCACCTGAGCAAATTTTTCTCCTCTAATATTAATTTTTACCATAACAGATGTAGGTATTCTGTAGGACCAAAAAATAATAATCTTTACGTACATACAATATTATGCCAGTGTTTTAAAACAGTTACTCAGACATATAGAGTGTGACAGTAAACTATTTTTTCAAATGACACCCTACTGTATATTAGAATTTATATATTCCGAATCTTCATTAAATTTTACGTATGAATGTATAGAAGCTTTAGCCATTCACCCGTTTCATCTTTTAACAATTTATGAAACTTCTTTCGTGGACTTAAAACTTGAGACAAATAAGTATGTAAAATCATGTTAAGTAAGCCATAAAACTAAACGAAACATAGATACTGAAAATGAGAACCATTCACAGCCAAAAAATCCCAGTCTATCACGAAAATAGTTAATTGTCTTCCTCACAGTTTTATGAATGTTCTGTTCCATCTCATATCTACAGCGGACTGTTTTCGTGATAGACTGGGGTAGGCTACTGTTTGGCTGTGAGTGATTCTCATTTTGAGCATCTCTGATAAATTTTGGTTAGTCATAGTGTTTTAAAATTTAATGGAGATTCGGAATATGTAAATTTTAATACAGAATGCCATAAAAAATAGTTCACTGTCATACCTTGTATGACTGAATAACTGTTTTCAAACGCTGGCATAATATTATATGGTTTATATCCAACAGTTTTTGTATAAACTTTTTTTTTGTAAAATTAAAATTTAAGAAGTTATTAACAATATTCCAGACATATTGTTTCACCTTGTATATACAGAATGGTCCTTATATGACCTTGAAAAAAGTTAGAAAATTCTCACCTCTCTCCCTCTTATCTAGTAGTACACCATTAAAAACGGATATGTGCCAAAAATTGGAGAAGTCAGAGCATATTTAGAGTATGCTCAACGATGTTCAGTTTCATGCAGGATGTACCATACTAACATATGGGTAATTGGGTAATACGTTCAAGTCATACAACCTTACTCAAAGATAATATCCTTCAATAACCCAGGTATGATACATCGAGTACGGTTCATGGCAAGATTTATCTGTACACAGAAAATGTTATTGTTTAGAGATACGGGTCTCCAGTTAACAAAAGCAGAGAAACGAGGTCTTAAGGACTTCTGTGTCTTGCGTTGGACAGTACGTCAAAGCCTGGTTCTTCTCCCGGCTGTCAAGTACAGGTCCCACTAGTGATTTGGCACAAACATCACCAGCAGCCAAGGGTACCCTGAAGACATCTGTTGTATCTAAGCGAAGAGCTGGTAGCACTCGTATTCTTTGACCGAGACATTGACTCATCAGAGAAGAGGGCGATGGTAAAAAGATTGTCATGAGGCAGATGACGATCCTCCAAAAAGAATTACTCTGGAATTAGTTATGATACCTAAGAGCAGACTTAAGGGGCTTTGTAACGAAGAACACTCTGAGATTCTTCCAGATTCTGTCCATCCCGTATTCATTTTTGGAGGTGGATCCTGACACTTGGCTTACAAATCCCGATTACCTGCAAGCAGAGCAGCTCGTTCTAGAGCTTCGCGTTGTCCACGATACCCCGGAACGAGGGGTCACTCTCATGCAGGATTTCGATGATTTGCTGAAGAAAGGCTAGTAACAGACTCAGTGCATCTTGCATGTCATCCAGCAACACCGCAAGTGCTAACCCGATTGAAATAATTCTACACTCCTCCAGGGTCTTTCTTCACCCTCTGTCATCGAATAGACGCACTATATATTGTGCTGGAATGTGGACTAAGTCGTTTCCCTTTATAACAACATAACATCACAGTTTCTTCTGTTATTAATGAATAGGCTTGATGGCTTGTAGTGTTCTTGCATACTTTGAATATCGACCTCCAGGTTTCTGCGTAAAAATGTCACTGTTTCAATTGTTCCATGTTGTTCCCTACAATAATAAAAAAATGATGCATCGATCGATAGATTGATTAATTGATTTAGTAATTAAAACTTGGTTCCAACAGATCCCAC
The DNA here is from genome assembly GCF_040183065.1 of Periplaneta americana. NCBI lineage: Eukaryota > Metazoa > Arthropoda > Insecta > Blattodea > Blattidae > Periplaneta > Periplaneta americana. The sequence goes on along the minus strand of NC_091121.1, from coordinate 142,730,186 downwards.
GCAATATGCAGAATAACCCCTCAGTAAGAGGAAATTTCATTCGGATTGAGCATACCTTAAATATTAACCTATTGGACAGAATTACACCCATATTAGTTTTAAGGCAGAGAGAATCGATTGGAAGGGCGGGAGGGAGGTATTTTAAAACTTCAAAAATAAGGATCACCCTAATATATATATATATATATATATATATATATATATATATATATATTTATTTATTTATTTAGTAAATTATGTTACGCCGCTTTATAAACATCTCAGGTTATTCAGCGTCTGAATGATATGAAGGTATTAATGCCGGTGAAATGAGTCCGGAGTCCAGCACCGAAAGTTATCAAGCATTTGCTCATATTGGGTTGAGGGAAAACCTCGGAAAAACCTCAACCAGGTAACTTGCCCCCGACCGCAAATCGAACCCGGGCCACCTGTTTTCGCAGCCACACGCACTAACCGTTACTCCACAGGTGTAGAGACCCTAATATATATATTCGTCATGTTAAGTTTTCGATATCCATAATCCTGTGGGTCTACGTTGTAGAAAACAGCAGATAACACTGCAAAAATTTCATGTAAATAGATTTATTAGTTTGAGAAAAAATCACTTAAGAATGAAAAATATTAACTTACGGAAAAAAGGATATATGAAATATATGCACCGTCAAATTTAAAGAGGCCATTTAATGAGCTTATCTTCAGAGATACTCCCCACAATGTATTTATTGTTCTAGAATGCAAGTTTAATTCTTAAAAAAAAAAAAAAAAAAAAAGTCAGATTTTTTACCTCATAATCACTATCTAGTGTCTTTTAAATGCCAGTAAAAGATAGACAACCCAAACTCATATTATGTGAATTAAAGATCTTTGTATCTACTGTATATTTTTTATTTCATTCCATGATGTATATTTTTCATTTTGTTACAGAATTACTGAAACAATACAACAATATTCGCTCACTCCTTACCTTCAATTCCTTGCTACGCTCAAGGTACAGGAGTTGGATCTGTAACCTACAATCTACATATTGGCCAGTGAAGTACGTAAGTAAGCTTGAGATTTTAACATTTGTAGTCAGATTTTAGCTACTTTTTATGCTTTAAGGGTTCTGATGCAATTTGTTAATAAACCTTTGTTATATTGAAGAGACTATTGTCCACTATGTCGCTGTCTAGAGACACAATACTAATAGAGCTAAGCATGTATGGAGAGTACATGCGTGAATATACTGTAATATTTAATAAATTTGAAAACATGCATACATTAAGCCTACATAAATTTATTCAACTGCAACTTGGGAATCGAGGTTCTCTGATTATTCCTAGTATTTTTTTTTTGTTTCTTTACAGTAAATTTCATAAAATTTCCCTACTTAAAACTTTCATTTATTTGATTGTTGACCATTAGTTATTTTTCCATCTTACTATAGGAGAACAAATTCTACTCCTGTAATAGATTCCTTTCATGTATTCTGTTTTCTTAACCTTATAGATAAGTGATATATATGGAGCAGGAAAGAGTCATTGGATGTGTATAATGCGATAATACAACGGAGCAAAATTGTAACGTTTGGACATGAAAAGTTGACTCTGATGTCACTCGTGGTATTATGGAGGAAGAAGCTGTGTTCTTACCTGTATATTATGAACCATAAGTAATGTCCTTTAGAAATCCGTTACGAAGAACGTTTTGAGCATAAAATGTCATTATATACATGGGTTCTATTATTGTTATTTTTATAGTTATTCGTAAAAATCTGAACGTGATATTGTGAATCAGGCTTTGGAGTAGCTTATATCGCAATAGATACATTGCAACATAAATTAAACGAAGGATTGCACTGTGACGAGGCAGAAAGGGAAGAATGTCCGGTGACTATAAGCTTCTCTCATCAGGCACAGCCGTGCCGAGGTACGGAACGCTACGCGCGCCATTCACATCCGTGCAGTCAAGTGCATTGGAAGGAGTAATATTTGAAAGTTTGATTCTAAAATGAATTATGTTTATTTTATGATTAATACAGCATTTTAAATTAATATTTCTGTGTATTTTAAGTGAATAATTCTTAGTTAGGTCAAAAACACTGGGATTGAACCAGCTGTATCTCCTTAACAGTTGATAATCGGACCCAAGTTCACATGCTATTTTATGCTCAAAATAGCCTATAGAACTGAATCTTTAAGCGCAGGTGATTAGTTGTAAATGACCGTGTGTAATAATATCTATATGTTTGTCTTTGTCTTTCTATGTGTGTACATACACAGCATTACTTTCAAAGTAACATCCTTCTGCAGTTACATATTTTTTCCACTGTCCATAAAGTTGCTGGAAACATTCCAGGAACCCATTCTTTTCAAAATTATTCTTCTACTTTGTCGCATTAGCTGTGACATCTACAGTACATTGCCTCTGACAGTTACCATTTTCATGCACGGAAACAGGTAACAAGCAATAGGTGACAAATTGGAAGAATATGAGCAATGTTTCAGATCTTTCAGGTGAGATACTGCTTGACCAATGAAGATCGATGTGGATGCGCATTATCGTGCATGAGAACCCGATTATTTGATGTCCATTTTACCGGACGCTTTTTTCTGATATATTTCTCAGGGGATGAAGGATTTCAACGTACAATTGAGTAGCTGGGTGCAGTAACAGCTTAACTGTAATTAAGTCATTATTCTGGCGATGACATTTTCCCATAATCTCCGATGTCTTCTCTATCGACTGTAAAGTTGTATTTCATTGCGTTGACTCTAAATGGAGAAGAGTTTTTTATGTGACGTGCTTGCTAAGTCGAACATTTCAGCATTAGCAATATAAAAATGTTACACTCATTTTTTATATATCAAGGTCTTTGGCAGTATCATATACTTACAATACAGATTTCCAACAATTCAGTTTTTCAGTAGGACATAATATATCACTAGAGCCCGGAATTTTAAGTGCTGAAAGTTAAGAATGACACTGAGTGTAGATGAATAGATGTGGTGCCCATGAGGAGGGATTCAAGCCTAGTTCACAGAAGTCCGGTATGTAGGCCTAATAACAGGTAATGAATCTTGTGAACCGTGCGCTAATTTGTAAGAGGTAGTTAAGAGGATTAGAGACCTTTAACGGTACCAAAAGGAAAATACTGAATGACAAGAAAGACGTGTCAAAGAAGTGGGGGCATGGCTTATATTTTATGAACTATATCGAGGAAAATTATTAACTTTTGTCATCTAAAATTCCGGGCTCCATATATCACAAAAGGAAGAACTTAATCTAAAAAATCCCTCTCGTCCTGGCTTAAAATTATCAAATAAAAACTATATTATTTCATTATTGAAATTCTTGAAACCTGAAAATGCATGTTCTCTTCAAAATATTTTTCATTCTCCACTAGTGTTTGATGAAAATCACCCTGAAATGAAATCAGTGATCAAGAATAAGCACATTTGACACTATACTAACTGAGGTTTTATCTGCAGCATAGTTTCGGAATTGATTTTCTTAATAAATCTTCTGTTTTTCTTATTGGAATCTTAAAACAAACGTTACTTTATTTGTAAAATATATTTTCATAAAAATGTGAGGACTTTTCTGCTAAAATTCTTATTGTGTATTATTTTGATAAGCTAAAGTCTTATTATTATTATCTCTTATTATTCATTCAAATTTTGTACTCCATAATGTAGTACCTCGCTTATCTATATTTTTTCTGCATGTTACTGTATTTTGATGTCAAGTCACTACAGCTATCTACGAACAGTCTATGTTATTTCTACAATGTTCTTTGAATGCTTGTATCGTGGATCACGGTTGTGTTCCACGACCATAGTTATAGGAAATGACGGTACTCTAATTTAAGAGGTCTCAGACTTTCTATGCAACAACGACTTAAGTTTTCTATAATTTATTTAAAAATATTTGAAAATGGGTTGTGTTTAAATTATGTCTGACATTGGATTTGAATCATTTACACAGTCTAAAATATTATACGAAATAAATGATGCGAGTATATGTACTATTACAATTTCTACATTGTTATAAAACTTTGATATTGTTTTTCTAAAAGCATAGTTTTTCAACTTAAAGTGTTATTGCACCCAGCGTCTAAATTCCAATTTTACTCTTCGACTTTCAGAGCCAAATTAATCGTAAAACACTTTCAACATGCATTTTCCTTTCCTCTTGTACAAGAGAGATTCATGTTTCAGGGGAGAGGTTTTTGGTTTCCGTTATGATGACTGGCCACAGTATAGAGAACATACAGTAAAGACACCTAAGCCATTTCGTGGGAACAAATTCTGAGTGCGCATGCCACGAAACCGCGTGTATTATCTGGAACCTCCACCAGATGAATCCCCATTTACGACAGGCCTGGTATAATTTAATATTAACTGAAAACATTCATTACTCATCTTTTAATAATTTTAAAGACATGAGGCAAGGAATGGCAATATAAGCGTAGTAATAATTCCTTCCGTATGCATTCATCATGAAAATATTCACTAATTGACGCTAGCGTTCAAGTCACTGTTTGAGGCTTATGTTGGTAAAATTGATCCAAGTACAACATAATACATCATGGCGTCCGTTGCGGTGAAGTGCGAACATGAACATCAACAATGGATATAATTATTTAGACTTTCTAGCGACATAATATTAATGACAGATAATATACATACAAGATTATTCGTATTACTGACCAATAAAATACTAGCGACATAGTTTGATTCATTGAGAACTAGACCTTACTGAGCTTGAATTTAGTACCAACAACATCAAAGGTGCCGACAAGAGTTGTCCCTACTGATTCTTCTTATACTGTGGAATGGCGTTTCGACTAGACCTATGGGCTGCACAAAAACACCACGCTTCGTCTTCTGTGACAGTGCTGTTCAGAACAATGTCATCTTCAGGAGCCATGATAATAAAGTTTTCTGCCAGTGCCATCCGAATTTATTTTCCTTCTGAAGTTAACACAACATTTTTGGAATAATGTGTTGACAAAAACGATGCAAGTTCGAATAGTTGTGGAGAATACTCCGATAACTATTCACTGATATTCTAACTTAGGATGTTATGCCTTCAATATGTTTTCATATCTACTCTAATGACACTTCGAACACGTTCGATGTCCTCGTTATTACGTGGGCCAACATTCCAACTTGCACGACATTCACGATATGTACACCTACCATTTCTTCGTCGCCGCATTGCCATACATTGTGTTAAGCATTGTCTACTCTTCTTCCACCTCGAGATTGAAGTAGACATAAACAAAACCAAAATGTAATACTCCGCGTTTGCACGTTCTGCCCAGTTGATAAAGGCTGCTGCAGAATTTCAGCACGAGAGCGGAAAACATTCATTAAACTAAGAAAACATCCGTAATATACTCACAGAGGGTTAGTAACAAAGCTTACATGATTTTAATAAAGTAAATAATCATGTAATTAACATATAAGTTCATCATATTTTCTCCACTGTTTATGGGTTTTCCTTTCTTGTGCTTAAACGAGATGGAAAGGGCTTATCAGCTTCAGCCATTGCATTGTCATCGTCTGTACTGTGTGAAGCAGGAAGATCCGTGCTTACGACTAATGCGCGTTGCTATACTGAAAGTTACAGTATAATTTATAATGCAATATCTAAGAAAAATATAAACGTATTGTTTATATCATAAGAAAATGCTTCTTAAAATACGTTTAATTTAACTCGAATTCCTTTTCCATATTATAAATGTACGAGGGCTGTTTTTTCTACCTCCAATGGTCCATAAAAAAGACAATTGTAAATAACAAAATTAATTTATTACCAAAATACGTACAAACATGGTTACTTTTCGACGTAATCACGTGTGAAGATTGAGACATTTGTCATATCTTTGGACGAGCTTTCCAATCCCTTCATCAGTTAAATCGTCTGCAGATATGGAAGTATGAAAACTTAGCTTGAGAATGAAAAATTCATTTACTGGAAGTACCTAATAGATATCTGGTTCTGGGTGGGAGGAGGGCTTGAGCTCCGTCAGCGTACTACCCCGTGAGTGCACCACTGCATCCACATAAGCAATCACTTTCTTTATGTTTTTCATTATCTGACTTTTAAGTAACCGTGAATATTAAATTTTCAAGAATATTTTCATTGTAGTGAGAAATCAAAACTATATTACAAACACTTTTTTTTCAATCTTTACTTATGTTTAATTATTTTACAACGGTAACAATAATGGTGTTAATGATGATGATGATGATGATAACAACAACAACAATAATAATAATAATAATAATAATAATAATAATAATAATAATAATAATAATAATAAGGTAAAAAAATGGTATCCCCGTAATATGTTATGAAGACACTTGGGGGGGGGCATGGAGGTAGATCCCCATGCTTTCCATGACCTCGGCAGTAGAACGAAATGGTGTGGTCGGCACCACGGTTTGAACGCCTTTTACCCCCAGGAAAGACCCGGTACTCAATTTTATAGGAGGCCGAGTGAACCTCGGGGCCGTTCTGAAAGTTTGGCAACGAGAAAAAATCCTGTTACCACCTGGGATCGAACCCCGGACCTTCCAGTCTGTACCCAGCTTTTCTACCAACTGAGCTACCCGGCCGCCATAACAGTAAAAGTAATAATAATAATAATAATAATAATAATAATAATAATAATAATAATAATAATACCGTAGTTTTTAATCAGCTGTGCAAACTCAGGTCTGAACTCCACTACTGATACCAACAACGCATCACTCACGAGACAAGTAAGCTAGGAGATCATGGGGTAGGATAGCCAGTTCCTTTCCCTCTCTATTGCATAGATCACTGACTAGTAGTAACATATTACACTAATCAGACTTCAGATGTATGCGAACAATTTTCTACCTGACATGTACAGTCAAGTGTGATGTATTGCCCGATAATAGATGTACATATCCGCCAAAATCTCAATCAGAGGTAGAGATAATAATAATAATAATAATAATAATAATAATAATAATAATAATAATAATAATAATAATTTTGTTATAATAAAAAGAATGTAGTCAAAGGTTTACAAAACCTAATTTATTGACAATATGCCATTAAAATATGATGTATGAAAGAAAATACATCAGATCAACAATACAGATTTAACAATACATTAACATTTGAAAATGACGAATACCGATGATCTTGATCAGCTGTTGGGAGCTCCATCCGATGAACACCGCACGCTGCTAAGAATGCAGGTAGGCCTATTTGTTGTCTGCAAATCTGAGTAAACCTTCAAAATTTGAAAAAATAATTAATTAATATTACCCTTTTATTTACGACTACTACTCTATATTTCATGTTATATTCCCGTTCTAAATTCTCAAATTAAGACTGGACATAAAAGGCTCAATTCACTGGGAAAGATATATGTCTCATTGTAATTATATTTAGAGCCTAGATTTTCTCATAGATGTACAAAATATATGATATTACATCACTAGCCGCACAAAAAAGCTCCGTTTTATACGGTTTGTGTCTTTGGTATCTAACCTACAACCTTTTTAAGTCCAGTCTTCAAATATTTTAAGTTTCCTTTCGTAAAGAGTGAAGATAAAGAGGTCTGTCAGTGGAGTTCCTTAAAAGGTTTTCACGCTGAATATTAGTCTACTATATTTCTGTCAATTATTCTGGCAGCACAAGGAAGGTCTATTTGTTCTTGGAAGTGTGAAACACAGAATGAATAAGCCCAAAGTCACTAATGTCACTTCTCAATGAGAGGATCCTGTTCAAAATGTGCTTAATGCAGTTTTTGACCAAGTTGAGTTATATACCAAAACAGGTATTCTGAGGCATTACTAAATGTAGTAGGCCTAACTATGGGTATAAATTTTACCACATTCCCATATAAAAATTCTTATAAAAATAAGGCTCTGCTGCAAACTACTTAATGTATGATACTCAGTATCAGAATATATCTAACGCAAAGAGAAAATAATACGAATGCATGTTTTAAGGTCGTTAGAGACGCACGTGTTTTCATTTAGTAATGTAACAGCGTTTTGCACACTTCAGCAAGTTTTTCTACAGTGTTATTTTATTAAGGGAAAAAATCTGTTTTCCTAACTGAAGGAACATTGTTTACACATACTTACAGTATTTCAATATTGGATTTGTTTTTATTTTCTTTAATTATTTACTTATGTATTTATCCATTTATATACAAAATAAAAGAAGGAAAATTTTAAGAAACTCATTGTTGCATTTTTCGACATTACAACAACAATAGCTGCTACCGGTAACAATGAACTGTGGCGGTGGTCCTCTAGGTTAAATACATATATCAAATTCCTGTTAGAGATTCATTTTTTCACAAAAGTTTAATAATATAAATTCTTATATTATTAAATTATACTATCCTGTAATATAATAAAGTGAAAAGGAACGACGAGGATTTGAGCCTGAGAAGTTAACATCAGAATTCAGACGTTGTTCCAATTGAGCCACGGGAGGAGGGGGGGCACAAGTAAGGAAACTTAATAATATGCGGAAAAATTGGCCCAATCCCCCTCCAAGACGTCCTGATGATGTGGAAGCTCGCCCAGGACATGTCCACTCGGCTGCAAAATATGATCGAGATTAGAGGAAGATGGACTAAATATTGAATCCTGGCTTTTGGTTTGGTTTTTTAATGTTTAATAAGGCAGACACCAGTATGATTGTTTTGTTTATGTCACGAAAGATGTTTTTGTCGAATATAATTTTTTTTTTCTTTTTGTCCATTTGCAGCCATAATATCGTCATTAATAATGATAAAGTGATGACATAAAGCATTCATGAATCTGATGTTAATTAGGCCTCCTAAAACAGTCGTAAAAGAGACAGCAGCAATTGTATTTTCTCCATATTTTAAAAACAAAAAAATTAAGAGCACTCGATGGTATTCGAACACCCGACCTTACGAATACAAGCCCGCAACCCTACCATTACTCTACAAGTGTAGAGTATAGAACACTTTAATTATAACTGTATATAGCAGGCATCGTGGTCCAAAAACTTGTAACATCGCCTGTCTCCGAATTGTAGCGAAGATACCCGAAGGGAACTTAGTATCTAGATAGTGGTGACTTTTTCTTTTGACGGCTGTACATCTAGCAGAGTTAATATTAGTTTAAATAAATATTTGTGTGTTCTATTACGTTTTCGTGAAATTAAATAATAATGCATGCTTACGATTGTTAATATTCTGGCGTGAGAGACGTGGTAACATGCTCAGCTGGATCCATGCAACTGACAGTACTATGCACAGACGTACAGCTCAGCTGAGTTCAAGCTCCTTGTCCATAGGTTTCCTGCCGAGCGGATGACAGTTCAGTACAGGTATTCGGTAGACACAGTGTCATTTTAAGTGTATCAACTTACAATATCATTCACAGTTCAGGAATATCATATGTTATTAATTCATGGAGAAAGTCGTCGTAATTCAAGTGCGGCAAGATGTACCGCCAACGTTTTTCGCAAAGAAGGTTACCTAACGTATACGAACTTTACAGTAGTTTCTCAACGGTTGTTATAAACTGGAAGTCTCTTACCCCGTTTCGGAAACTTCACAACCAGAAATTTATTTAAAAATGATACTGCTTTACGGAAGCTGGAGATATTAAGATTTTGCATTAGAAAAAAAGTTCCTGTGATTTTGTGCAGTAAAATATTGTGGTTTATATTTAGAAGTACAATAAAAATGGAGCAATATTGTTAAATAAAATGTAAATTTAGCTTAATGTTCTATTAATTAGATTGAAAGTTTGTATTTGCTTCTCGTTTTATCTAGACAACAGTTTTCCTGGTCCGCCTCTGCATTAGAGCAGAGAATCATTCTGTTTTGTACCGGATGTCTGTACCGCTTGAGGTATACTGAGTACTTGTAAACCCCTCCTCCAAATCCAGTAACATTGCCAAACGTCTAATACTGTGAACTTTAATAAATAATTAGTTAAATATTGCAATTAAAAAAAAATTGTGGGGACATTTTTTTCCTTATGACATGAATAATTTATCAGTTAGAATAATGGCTCTTACCCCTTAAATCCTGTAGTGTTTATAATATTCAGAATATGCAATGATGCTAGAAACTACAAGGCTACCGTGAAAATTGGCACAACATATTATTATGAACTTCTTGCACCATGCGAACTACAGTATATCACTCTCAAGTGAATCGGGCTTCAACAAATGTTATTTCTCTCAAAATGGTAAATGTTATTTACTTTCACACTCCTAGTCTATATCATTTGGGCAAACACCTCCTTTGAATTGTACAAAGAGAACGAAAGTGTATAATAATAATAAAATAATAATAATAATAATAATAATAATAATTATTATTATTATTATTATTATTATTATTAATATACTTGTATAAATATAACGAGTTAATTACTATATTATCAGTGGCCGAATTGGGTCGGTATCAGCCGGTATGGCATAGCGGAAGTAAAATATGATACCAAAAAGCATACCGGTAGTAAATATTTAAAATTGACTGCTATTTAGTGAAGCTGATCACACAATCAATTATGCTAACAAATAGTGTCGTCATACTCTGTACCCTCTCATAGACATGGGTACAGTACTAGAACGCGTGATGTATTATATTTAGTTCACGCCTGGGAGCAATGCCCTATTTAAGAAATTCCCAAACTAGTTGTATCACAGGAAAAGTCTGTGCATACTGGCAGTAATTTTTTCCAATTCGGCCACTAGAAATAATTTAATCGCAGGGTAAACCAGAATCTTCTGTAAACTACTCAACTGTGTACCAATATTCAGGGTGGAAATGAAATAACGTTGAAGATTGAAAGGGACGGTACGGTACACGTATATGAATAGAAAACATATTACGTATTCTGATGAAATGCACGGTTAATTAGAAAATTAAGTTTGAAGTTTCAGCAGTCCGACAACATCGCCGCTAACACACTCTACTCGTGACACAGATGTAAGAGGTCAATGAACTTGGTGTGTGTCGGTAGGTGAGGTGCTCTCTGTCAAGTCGTTGCCACTTGCTCGCATCGTGCAATGGCTTGAATTTAGAGGTTTTTAATATTAAATTTACACGGAAACCGTGCACGTTATTGAAACACGCCAGGTGGATAAATTGTTGTTTATTAGATTCCCTATGGATATGGACAAAAATCATGATCCTACTTTCAATAGTTACCGAATAAGAGATTGTTAAACATTCGAGGGGAAAAAAACTTTTTTTGAAACAACCATTAATTTTCCACCTATATGATATTATAGTTTTTTGTTACATACAACATGAGTTATTCGCTCTGGAAAACTGCAAGGCTATTTCACTTCCACACTGTATAAAATATATGTTGAATATTAATTCTCCCCTACCTTGAAACTTTCTTCGTTCGGAAGGCAACTTGATTGGACATCTCAGATAATCTCTTCTTATTTCAGGGTAAAGAAAATGGGAATATTTGTTCTCACTATAAAGGGTTGATATGTATAATCTTCCACAATTTCAGTCGAATCCATGAACTTATTTAAACTGATCTCTTCTTCCAGCATATTCTCAATACTGCACCAATGTCTTTAGGTTCTTATATATTCCCACATATAGTGTATCAATTTTTTTTTTAGGGGATCATGTAACGGATATTGATATCAATCTTCTGATAACTTTTGCATCGCTGCACAATTCTCAAGAAGCTCTTTTGTATTCAATTCACATTAGTGTCGCTCCACACTTCTGACGCTGTTCCCATTCTTCTGAGAACAATAACATAGCTGTGCAAATCCCAATGTGTTCATCTGTATCCGCTCACATGTATCGTATCACAAATCTCATCCTAATGGTCCTCCTCCTAAATACTTCCCAATGCCATCGTGCCACTCTATATCCCGTACACTACGCAAATGATACCAGTCCCATTCTTCAGACACTTTCCCGTTACTGCATCACTTTTACTGTACTCCTTCATTTCTAGTTCATAGCAGTCCTCTATAACACAAGTGATTCCAGTACAGTACAATTCATGCCAGCACAATTTTATTACAGTACTAATTTACTGTCCTCCACCATATTCCGTTCATAGTAGCGTCGTATAAAAACACGTGATGCTGATTGTCTTCTTTCCAGCACAATTTATTACAACACCATTTTTACTGTCATTCTCTATGTGCCGTTAAGAGTAGCGCCGTATAATAAGACTGATTGTGATTACATTCTTCCCAGCACAATTTTATACAACACCATTCTTATTGTTCTGGACTATATCACGTCCGTAGTAATGACGTTCAACTCGAATGGTTCTGGTTGCTTTCTTCTAAGAACAATTGTTTCCGAACAATTTATATTGCCATACATTATGACCCGTTCACAGTAGAAACGTTCAACACGAATGGCTTTGGTTGATTTTTTCCCAGCACAGTTTCTTATAAAGTATTATTACTTTCCTCTAACTCTAATTCATGGGAGTGCCGTGCACACGAATGGTTCTGATTGCTTTCTTGCCAGCACAAATTCTTTCAATACTTAATACCGCTGTCCTCTATCTTCAGTTGATAGTAGCGCGGTGCAACACGAGGTGTTCTGGTTGCTTCCCAGCACTATTTATACTGCCCTCCTCTATGTTCATGTAGTGCGGTGCAACACGAGGTGTTCTGGTTGCTTCCCAGCACTATTTATACTGCCCTCCTCTATGTTCATGTAGTGCAGTGCAACACGAGGTGTTCTGGTTGCTTCCCAGCACTAATTATGCTGCCCTCCTCTTTGTTCATGTAGTGCGGTACAACACGAGGTGTTCTGGTTGCTTCCCAGCACTATTTATACTGCCCTCCTCTATTTTCATGTAGTGCGGTGCAACACGAGGTGTTCTGGTTGCTTCCCAGCACTATTTATACTGCCCTCCTCTATGTTCATGTAGTGCAGTGCAACACGAGGTGTTCTGGTTGCTTCCCAGCACTATTTATACTGCCCTCCTCTATGTTCATGTAGTGCGGTGCAACATGAGGTGTTCTGGTTGCTTCCCAGCACTATTTATGCTGCCCTCCTCCATGTTCATGTAGTGCGGTACAACACGAGGTGTTCTGGTTGCTTCCCAGCACTATTTATACTGCTCTCCTCCATGTTCATGTACTGAGGTACAACACGAGGTGTTCTGGTTGCTTCCTAGCACTATTTATACTGCCCTCCTCTATGTTCATGTAGTGCGGTGCAACACGAGGTGTTCTGGTTGCTTCCCAGCACTATTTATACTGCCCTCATCTATGTTCATGTAGTGCAGTGCAACACGAGGTGTTCTGGTTGCTTCCCAGCATTATTTATACTGCCCTCCTCTATGTTCATGTAGTGCGGTGCAACACGAGGTGTTCTGGTTGCTTCCCAGCACTATTTATGCTGCCCTCCTCCATGTTCATGTAGTGCGGTACAACACGAGGTGTTCTGGTTGCTTCCCAGCACTATTTATACTGCTCTCCTCCATGTTCATGTAGTGCGGTGCAACACGAGGTGTTCTGGTTGCTTCCCAGCACTATTTATGCTGCCCTCCTCTGTGTTAATGTAGCGCGGTGCAACACGAGGTGTTCTGGTTGCTTCCCAGCACTATTTTAGTGCCCTCCTCTATGTTCATGTAGGCGGTACAATACGAGGTGTTCTGGTTACTTCCCAGCACTATTTATGCTGCCCTCCTCTATGTTCATGTAGTGCGGTGCAACACGAGGTGTTCCGGTTGCTTCCCAGCACTATTTATACTGCCCTCATCCATGTTCATGTAGTGCGGTGCAACACGAGGTGTTCTGGTTGCTTCCCAGCACTATTTATACTGCCCTCCTCTATGTTCATGTAGTACAACACGTGGTGTTCTGGTTGCTCCCCAGCACTATTTATACTGCCCTCCTCTATGTTCATATAGTGCGGTGCAACACAAGGTGTTCTGGTTGCTTCCCAGCACAATTTATACTCCCTCCTCTATGTTCATGTAGTGCGGTGCAACACGAGGTGTTCTGGTTGCTTCCCAGCACTATTTATACTGCCCTCCTCTATGTTCATGTAGTGCGGTGCAACACGAGGTGTTCAGGTTGCTTCTCAGCACTATTCATACTCCCTCCTCTACGTTCTGCAACACGAGTTGTTCTGGTTGCTTTCTTCCACCTGGTTTCGTGGCTAGACGCGCTAACCGTTACTCCACAGGTGTGGGCCCTAAGTTTAGTGTAATGTGTGTTTAATGAATGACTGAAATTTAGTATTGACTGAAATTTTGATTTGCAGAGTAGGTTTTTCATACTCTGCTCTGTCGGTACTAGAATTTTGATTACACTAAAAATTTAGAAATGTATAATGTATATATAGATAAATTAAGGGAGTCCTCGTGTGCCTGGTGGTCGGGCAGGACTTGGCGCTGGAGTCTCGTGCCTGGTGGTCGGCAGTTCACAGCGCTGGAATCTTGTGCCTGATGGTCCGGTAATACGTGGCGCATGTAACTGCAAACATTAACCATTTAAAGAACTAACAACACATAATATGCTTCTCAATGTTACATTATAATAGCAAATAATACAAGTCTCATTACCGGTATAATAAAATATTTGATATGCAACATACTGGAAGAAAGTCAATGCATCATTTAGGTACGAAATAGCTCCTTTCTCTGGTGTTAATCATAGCAGGCACAAGGCTGTGCAATTATTAATTTCTGTGTTCTGTAAGTTCAAGTTTATACTTCGGTGAAATGAAGATTTAAGAAATAATTTTGATGTCATGACTCCGCACAATTCTGGAAGTGGCTTATATACGGTCACACTCTCATGTGAATGGCTACAGCACGCTTTGTGAGAACTCGCTTCTTCATGGGCTATAGGCTGTCGCTGGCTTGAGGAGAGAATCTATTGAAGATGAGAAGAGACGTGGAGGACAAACAATAGTGACTGAGAAAGGCAATGAAGAGTGGAAGCCATGACTGAAAAGAACCCAACTTTGATAGACAGAGTTGACTCTAGTCATTAGTTAGCCAAGTATTTCAGCAATCCATGTACGCCTCCAAGTACAGAAATATCTTCATTAGGAATGTAGAACAGAAACATGCGAGAGAAATATTATTATTGTAAGGCATGCTGTACTGTTTCTACGGATGTACTCTAGAACAATGAGAGGGATGGCGAGATGACTTACAAAATAAGATAAATAAACGTCTTAAGATAAATTTACGTTGCATTTAGAAACATAACATTGAACATAGAAAAAGAACAGCAGTTTAAGATAAAAAATAATAAAATAATAAAATTCGATAAATTCACCTGCTTTTAAGAAAGTAGTTTCTCAAATCTGAACTCAACATTCACAAGCTGTTATAATTTTCAATTTGTCTTTTTGTTGTGATGGCATTCATAGACTACAATAAACTTATTTTGTATAAATAATAATTTTTAAATACCATAAAATTATAAGAACTCCTTTGGAAGCTCGAAATATTTTTCTATTATTTTGACTCAAAAGTGGCCTACGCTCCGCGAAAAAAAAATACAGTTTTAGCATTCCATCATTACGTGCATATTTCTTTAATATATATTTCATTTTGTGGAATTTCAACCAGTTTAATTCAACTGTGTAAAAACGGATTCAGTATCCGCGACTGACGTAATTGCTTTGCGTTTTTTTCCATAAAAAACTGAGTAAGTTATTGTTTAAAATTGTTCGAGCTTAACTCCATATCTACAAAAACGAACTCACAATCATTACTTTTGTTGTAACATAGCGCATGTAGCTGTATTTTCTATGAGTTTTAAATATTTTGAAATAAAAAAAAAACATTTTTTTTTGTCAAGTGATAGCTAGAAATTGAGTTTCCTTATAAATCAGGCGATCAATGTATTTAATTGATCGAAAAATATATCCGCAACGTAAGTCAGTCTAAGAAGCCAAGGAGAAGTGCAAAATTGGTTTGCATATTTCCATTTCTTGTCTTGCAGGTATCGGTATATTAGACGTTGGGTGGTGTGACCTGATTTTGAATAAAATTATCGTTATTTTCGATTTTACAGGGATTTCTATATTTCGAATTGAGTGGAGTACCAGTACGATAGTAGGGAAGTCGCAAACAAATATCTAACCGAAAGGTGTCGCACCTTCATAATGTCTGGGAACCACTGCTTTTGAATATAGGTAAGCAAATTGTTCTGGCATTTATGATCATTCGAAGTAGAACTGGAGGAAAATACATACATAAGCCTAACTTACAACTCTGATCTTCAGCGAGAACTCATTACGAGCTTATGGTCAATAAATAGACTACGTCATTGTTATAGTATTATGCTAGCATGTCCAGCATTTAGGCCTACTGGTACCTAATACACTCCAAAATGTCATATCCCTGCCAACAATTCGCAATGCCTTGAAGTAGCTACTACTTTACTCCCACCGTTGATTGCCTTGACATTATACTTGCGATTCCGCATTAAAACTCAAAGAAATGAAGATGGAAATGTCCAAGAAAAGCATTTGGTATAAAATACATTCTAAGGAAGTTTTATAAACGGAGGTATTTTTGACAAGGTTAAACTTCATTAGTTATTACTAGGGAGCGGATTTTTATGTGCTAAAAATTTAAATATATTTATTTTTTATGTGCTAAAAAGTACGAAAATATTTGCTGAAAATAAAAAAAAATATTTCCTTTAAATATGACAAAAATACCTTACTTAGCTTGGAAAAAAAAATGTTACTAGGTACTCACCAACCACACTTGAGTGCTAGCAGTTGGCCGAGAATTGCAGTGAACAACAAAGGTCATCTCCAAATTCTCCATCATAAATGCATGCCGATTATCTCTGAACAACGACTTATACTGTGAAAACGATCGCCAGACGTGCATATTTAAAGAGAGGAATGTCACAAACACCGTCAATTTCACCTATAGGCACACCCCCCAATACTTGAGCAACTTTACACATTTTTTTACATCCACTGTTTTTCCCAAACACATTCTGGAATTTGTCCCTTAGTACTTGTACTTCTGAATCTGGTAGCGAGTCTAGTTTAATTTTCACGGCACGCACCACCTTGTTTCAGACAACAGGTTTTTGGATGTTTCGAGTTTTTTTATGGTGTCACACAGAAAGCTTAAATTTGCTAATAGGAAAGCAAATCGTTTTTAAACAACCATATTTCAGTATATCGTGAAGGTTATCAATTGACGAAGTCCAATAACAGGGAATCACAACAAGACGTATTGCCTTACTTGATGGACATGAGTGAGAGGCGAGAGATTTGTTTAGATTAAATAATGTTCATACCCGAACTCGTATCTATTGTGTTTCACAAACAAAGCATGGAATGAAATCATCTTCAGCAATAAACATTCCTAATTATGTGTTGCAAGATCTCTCCTCCTTGTCCATGTTAATTTATTCTCTAACAATAACACTGATATTCTGCCTAGCAGTTGTCAGAACTTGAGGCGATACTATTACGAAAATGGATCACGGATACACCACACAGCGCTTGGAAACATGCAGCAACCAAGAATTCTTAAAAAGATAACGTACTTCTGAGTGACATAATTGATTTAGTTTTAAAATGTTTAAAAGTTCTTGTAAAAAAATTATTTAAGTAAAAAAAAACTCCAAGATTTATGTGTTTATAATAGATTTGCTGAAAATATGTATTTACATAATTTTTATTGTGAAAATATGCGTTTTAATGTGAAATAAAATTCGGGTTTTAAACTTGAACCTTCATGTTCGGAATTTTTAACTTTGTTAATTGTGTTTTATCACACGCAAAAATAATATTTAATTACATAGGAATCCGCTCCTTAGTTATTACGTTGCTTTCAATGTTACATATTTCGCGGAGTATGTTTCATTATTATGGAAGCAAATAAGTTTCAAATATCTGTTATTCTGTCTAGAAAATAAATCTGAAAAATCTTTGTTTAAACCTCTAATGAACTTAGTCCGCAGCATTTGCTGCACGAGCCACTAGTTAAAATACATTCTTACTGCAAAGAGGGCAAATAGAATAATAGTTGAAACAAAGTCTATAGAATCGTATAGACAATTATAATAGTAAATTCTGACCTTAATAAATCAATACACATCCTGGTCTTTAGTAAACTTTCTCTTATGTAATAAAGAAATTTTCCAACTACTTTGGCCATACACAGTATAAATACCCGCAGAAAGAAAATGTTCATACACCATTATCAAATTTATCATGCTATAAAAAAGAAGCAATTTTCATGACAATACAAATTTTAAGTAGTCTTCCTGAGAACATTAAAATCATAACCCAAACCCTGCATTGTTTAAGGTAAAGTTAAACAATTTCTTTATATCTCACAATTTCTATTCTTTATACGAATTCTTCACATTTCTCAGTACTGTGTAATATCAATGTAATAATCTTCTGCGTATATTTAATACATTATTAAATGGTAACAGTACTGCATTGTATAAAATGTTATTGTGTTAATTATGTATATAATTCCTATTTGCATTTTCATACATTAGACACAAGAATTGGACCTGTTCTTTATTGTAGCTGTAAAGCAACTTTAAGAATATTAGCCCCAAATATGTCTCAAACACCTTTAACCTTTGTTCCTTACCCAAAGTGAGAGTCGAATTTTCACAACCATACAGAACAACCGGTAATATAACTGTTTTATAAATTATAATTTTCAGATTTTTCGAAAGCAGACTAGATGATAGAAGCTTCTCAACCAAATAATAACAGGCATTTCCCATATTATTCAGCGTTAATTTGCTCTCGAGTGTCATTTAAATTTGTTACTGTTCCTCCAAGGCATTTGAATTTTTCTACCTTTTCAAAGGATAAATTTCCAATTTTTATATTTCCATTTCGTACTATGTTGTGGTCCCGAGACATAATCATATACTTTGTATTTTCGGGGTTTACTTCCAAACCTATCTCCTTACTTAGTTCAATTAAAATTAACGCGTTTTCCCCAACCGCTTGTGGATTTTCTCCTAACATATTTACGTCATCCGCATAAACAAGCAACTGATGTAACATGTTCAATTCCAAACCCTCTCTATTTTCCTGGACTTTCCTAATGACATATTCTAGAGCAAATTAAAAAAGTAAAGGTAGACAGTGCATCTCCTTGCTTTAGACCGAAATGCATAACACTAACAAAGATATATGATAAATGAAGAGTGTTTAGAAACAAACAGTGGCACACCCACTGGGAGACTACTCGGGGTCAAGCTTCGTAAGTGTTAATGATGATGATTATAATAATAATATAATAATAATAATAATAAAACAGAAAAAGAAAGAAAAAAAAAAGAAGGCGAAATTTTTTTATGCTTGACGAGACTGTATCTATTAGTATCTACAAGTATTATTGTGGGAAATGTGTGATGTTTGAAACAGTTTATTTTTAATAGGATTCTATGTGGATAAATTTTTAGATTTTGGAAAACTCAAACTTTCGATGATGTTCGAAGTCATGTAAATTTTATTTGGACAATATTTAGTAGCCGTAAACTTTCCCAGCCAGCCAATCACATACAGCGACGCTGTCTGTACTTGTGAGTCCATCACGCTTTGCGTACAGCTTTAATGTTCGTCTGAATATGAATAGAATATGGTTATATGTTTGGGTGTGCCACTGGAAACAAGTAAAAAATGGTAAATATAAACTCACCAAAATTGTTACAAGCGAGGGTGTTTCTTGTCCTCCTTCCTGTAAAGGAAAGAAATGATAATCTGTATTACAATTTATTATATCATTTGTTTAAAGCCAGTCAGATAACACTAATTAGGTGGGATGTCTTTGTTGAAGTGTTAACTGTCATATCCAGGTATAATCATCTCCTCTTGCGCTTCTGTAAAGAAATAAAGTGACATTCTGTAACATAATTCATTTGTTTAAGGTCAGGTAAGTGACATTAATTACGTGAAATGTCTTTGTTCAGATATCTTGTCCAGGTATATATTCGTCTTGCTGTTCTGCAAAGAAATAAAATAACGATATGTAATACAGTTCAAGTTATTAAATCCTTTGTTTAAAGCAGTGTAGTCACTTTTACCGTTGATAAATTAAATCGTTATTTGTAATATAACCTGGCTTCTTCCTATTTCGCCCACAGTTTTTCAGTGTCACGAATTATTTCAGTCATGAATAATTAATATAATGTTATTTTCAGTGGGGTTACGTTTATTCGTATTCTACATTAGCAAAATGACAAAAGTATCATAGAAGTGCTTTTTGATATGTGTAATTTTTTTTTTTTCAATTTTTTGTATAAAATATAGTTGAGAGTGTGGAAAATCACGCAGTATTAAGTTAATTTTTGGAAGTTTGAGCGACTGTGCGTAAATATACTTTTTGTATTAATTCTCTTCTAGATTTTAGTCTTCATGTTGTGTGTCAACAATGTAATTTAATTTTGTTTTATAATTTCCATGGCCTCGTGAAAGTCGATGTTGCATACAACAGACAATAATAAAGAAGAATTCACTGCAGAAAATTGCATTTTAATATTGGACATGAATTTTTCATCGTATTTATTTTCAATTTTTATTTGTTTAATTAATTTCACGTTCATTTTCACAATTTTAATATAGCCTATGTTTTTCTCCTTGTTATGAAATTTAAATTTGCATAATTTGGCACGAATCAGTCAAAGCGTGTAGATTTGTATCGAGAACATTCACTTTAAGATGCTTACTTCACTACACCATGTTTGTGGACCTAAATAATACTAAACATTTTAGAGAGTCCGTCAAAATGAAATATGAAAGAGTCCTGACACCCAATAGTCTGGAAGCTGCTGGTCTAAGTAGCAAGAGTACAGAAGCTACTACAATATAGAGGCAGGAGTGCATTATTATCTAAGTTTGATACTCAAACACATACCTTTCCCTTCGGGACAAGCGGTTTTTCCCGGACGCTTGATCTTGTGGCGTTTCCTCCGGCTTTGGAAAATCTTCCCGTTCAGGAACAGGCTTGCTCGTCGAGGGGAGAGCCGTTGCCTTCTCCTGCTGTTCAGGAACAGGCTTGATCTTTGAGGGGAGAGCCGTTGCCTTCTCCTCCTGTTCTGGAACAGGCTTGCTGGTTGAGGGGAGAGGCGTAGTCTTTTCCTGCTCAAGTACACCAGATGATCTGTGTAGCCTTGCGGCAGAGTACTCGTCTCCCAAGACACTCACGTAGAAGTCATGGAGATAGTACTGAGCCGGTAAACTGCAGGTCTCCGTGGCTCTCTGTGACACGGGTTCTCGAGGCGGGTAGTCGTCGTATTCCACGACTCTTAGTTCCCGTTCAGAGCAAGATTCCGATGCCGGCAGATCGTAATGATGGTGGTGATGTCTCCGCCTATGCTTCAGCATCACGTTCTCGGTGGTGAGAGACATTTTGGGATCGGGTTCGGGTTGAGGCTGGACCTGGTTGGCGTATTGACTGTACAGCCAATAAGCCGTTGCCCCGGCTAATCCACCGATCCCGATCATCCGAGCAGCATTCGCCACTGGGCGGTTCAGTAGCGAACGGCTCCTTTCGCCCCAGTCAACAGAGCGGATACTCTTCGTCAAATTCGTTAATTTCCACATGTTTACACAGCTAACATTAAGCTTAGTCTGCCTGTAACATAGCAACGGCATTGCTATTGTTGTCTTAACATCGTGTACATTCTCGCCATGCGGATCAGTTTCAGAAATCTTAGCTACTGTTACGCTGAGTATCGTTCATGTAGGTAGACCGTTCCCCCCTTTTCTTATAATATTAGTATTAGGGGCTATGTTTTGCTTGTGTTGTAGGCATAGCAAAAATTGAATGTTTTAGATCCATTAATACACGTAACGACTTATATACCAAGAGTTGGCCTACATATTAATGAGTACCGAGCGAGTTGGGTCATGCAAGGTTTACTATGTATTTATATTCTCTTGTAAAGTTTTAATAAAGAAAATATATACTTCTTCACAAAAGGAAAACCCTTCTATATAAAAAGTCAGACATCACACTCGCTTCTATAGTAGACAACAAGCAACCAAAATATTGGAAAGTAATAACTTTTTATAATAATGTTTCTTATAAGTTGCATAATTGAAAAAAAAAAGAAATGTAAAGATAATTTGAAATCTTGTAATGAAACTTAATATCATTCCTAATAATATTCATGCAGTACATGTGATAAATATGCCAGTGGAGGAGTATACATGTTGCATTGCAAAATTTTGCACATAAATGCACTGGCCAGACTAAAAGAAATTATAGAACTAGATGTTCGGAACATAAAGTAGATTTTTGTCATAGAAGAAATTTGTATCTCACTTAATAGAGAATAACCACGAACTTCAGAAAATGTGAGAAGCCTTACAAATTTTAAAATCAATAAAAAATTGAAAAATCAATAACGTTACGAAGAATTTTATATTGCCAAATTTTTCAATAGCAGTATTATTTTACTTAATGAACTACCTAACTCAAACAACATGTTATGTCATTTAAGTTGGCCAATAGATTCTTTCTTTACTTTGACGTGCATCCCCCTATTCAGTCAACAACACGCATTCGTCTACGCAGCGCCACACACCTGCATCTAGTTATTCTCTGCAAGTTATCTTCAGTTTACTTATTTAGATAACAATTCACCTTTTTATTTTCGCTTCACTAAATCTGCTTTATTGAATTTTTTCACATGTTCAAAACACTTTCATAACTTTGCATCATGATGACTGGGCCACAAACACTACTCTGTTGAGCTCTGTAACTTTACGCGTCCACATCAAATATTGTAACTTTTATAGACTCTTACTTCTGCTGTAAACTGCAGCAACAGCAAAGGACGAAACAAAGAATGGAATTTTTACAACTTCCCCAAAGATCCCTGTATATATAAAGGGTGATTGAGACCCCCAGTAATAGTCATTTGAGTAGCTTAATATCATAGACGGACATCTGATCTCAATCGAAATTTAGATAGCTGTGGTTTTTTATACAATTTTTCATGGTTTCTCCAGTTATAGTGATACCATATGCAAACTCTAACACTACATTTATAAAATAAATTTTGTTAAATATTACAAAGTATAATGTGAATTAAAAAATTGCCTCTACATCAAAACTATGGAGATGACAGATGTCTGTCTTTGATATTAAGCTACTCATTTATTTCGGAAACTAGTGCATGAAAATTTTCGAGAAAAAATATTCATAACTAAAACTATATTGCCATATCTTCCAAAATATTATATATATTATATATATTATATTATATATATATATCGTAAAAATTCCTTCACTCACATAAAGATAAATGTTCAATCTCTATATAAAAATAAATTAAAAACTGACTTTTTTTTTTACTCTCAAACCTGTATATTCCCATTACACTGAATAACAAAATACCACTTTCGGTGTATATCTTGGTATCCAACAAGCGTTCTAAGACAACTGTAACATGCTGATTCCGAATATGCAAACCATTTGTCTCTATTGCCCACCGTTCTTGAGATATACGACGTCAACCATTATGTTTAAGAACTCACAGACAGGAATTTCAGTAGTGCATTTATTGCTACATGGAGTAATAATGAACATGGCTTTAGCTAAGAAAATGATGCAAATGTGCCACATGGCACATAATTATAATAATAACATAGTTTAAGGTATAATACACATGTAAAATACATATGTACATATATATATATATATATATATATATATATATATAATATACTTCATTTGCGCTGAGCATTTGTCATGTTGCGCTCAAGCGTCCAGCAGTAGTCAGCCAACATCGCTGCACTTTCATCGACCCTGATAGAGTGACTCCATCACCGAGATGTCTTAATGAAAACGTTCATAATGTTCGTCGCTGACTAAAATAGGTTGTCGGGGAAGAAATCAAGATGTGAGTCGAGGAGATGCATTTTGAGGGACGTGTTGCAATCTAGCTGTCTGTACGCACTGATGCACTTTTGCGCAACATTCACATAGTCAGTTGTTTTATTTGCAAGGAAATTGTCTACGACTGACTTCAATGCCATCCTTGCATCTCTTTGAATATCATCCAGTAAGTCTTGGAAGTGGCTGTCAGCATTGATCTTCCTTATTTGTGGACCTATGAACACACCTTCTTTCATTTTCTCGTAACACAACTTCGGAAATTTGTTACACAGGTACTCAAAAGCATGAGTCATTGTCTAGTGCCTTCATGAAAGTCTTCGTGAGCTCCAGCTTTATATGAAGCTGTGGCATAATAACTTTGTCATGCTCAACCAACAGCACATGAAGGACGATTTTATTTCCTGTCTGCATTCTATCTCTGACTGGCCAATTTTTCTTTATATAGCGGTTCTTTCTGTCTCTGCTGTCCCACTCGCAGATGAATTAGCAGTCCGTGCAACCGACTGAGGATTATGTCTAAAATTGCACATTTTAACATGGAGATACTCATTTGAGAAGTAAACAGTGCTTGTTCACTATTGATGGGAGAGAAATAATAGTAATAATAACAATAATAATAATAATAATAATAATAATAATAAGATGATGATGATGATGATGGAAGAGAAGGCGCGTCCTCACGTTCCGGATAGAGGAGACGGCCTCCAGATATGGAGGTTAGCTGCGAATATATTGAATAATAATATAATATTTATTTATTTTTTATTTTATTTATTTCATCAATCTTTGTTCATTTCATAGCGGATTAGATGTGTTCCAGTTCTTAATCCGCCATCACTCTCTATACAAATATAAAAAATCTAATAGATACATATTGGACCTATAAGTATTCTCTATTCACCATAATAATAATAATAATAATAATAATAATAATAATAATAATAATAATAATAAGAAGAAGAAGAAGAAGATGATGATGATGATGATGATGATGATGAAGGAGGAAGAGGAGGCGCGTCCTCACGTTCCGGATACAGGAGACGGCCTCCAGATATGGAGGTTAGCTGCGAATATATTGAATAATAATATAATATTTATTTATTTTTTATTTTATTTTTTCATCAATCTTTGTTCATTTCATAGCGGATTAGATGTGTTCCAGTTCTTAATCCGCCATCACTCTCTATACAAATATAAAAAATCTAATAGGTACATATTGGACCTATAAGTATCCTCTATTCACCATAATAATAATAATAATAATAATAATAATAATAATAATAATAATAATAATAATTAAAACTAATAATAAGTATAGCCCTTATATTTAAAACTCTTACTTAAACTTTTTCATTTCTATACTAAATCTCTTAAAAGTTATTATGTTAACTTCATTGACTACTATTCGAAGTTTCCTATCGTGTCCGACTACTCAACTTTTATAATTATTCCATATCCGTTAGAGTTTTGACTTTCTCTTCCCATCTAATTTTAACTCTAAGAAGAAATTTTCCTAAATTATGCAGATTGCTGGCATTTATGGGGCCAATTCATTTTTTATAAGCTAATATAGCGTTTATTTGTAGAAATTTTTTCTGCCCAACCGTTTCTCAAATCATTCGTTGCCTGACACTTTAACGCAATATGCATTGCGTCTTCCGCTAGTCCACATAAAGGACATTTACCCTTCTCTACGTTCCCTCTCTTATTCTTTAGTCTCCAGATACTTAAACTCCACCATGCCATTCCTGTTCTCTCTTCCCTTGAATTTAGTCTAATATATTCTTCCTGTTTCCAAAACTGTTTAACCTCCCTATAGTATTTTAGTATATATTGAATAAGTTGTCACGGACAGCCGATAAGGGGTGGTCCTCCAACTTGGTGGTTGGGCGAAGGGCTAACAACTAATCACCGTAAAAACAGCTTGTTACGAAACTCCCAACATAAGCCTCGGGATGGGATTGATTCCCTGGCACGACCACAGGAAAGATGGGCGAATCCAGAAATGCATATAGAGTGTTAGTTGCTAGGTCGGAGGGAAAAAGAACTTTGAGAGAGGCCCGAGGCGTAGAAGAGAGGATAATACTAATATGGATTTGACGGAGGTGGGTAATGATGATAGAGACTGGGTGAATCTTGCTCAGGATAGAGACAGATGACGGACGGGGTTATGTGAAGGTGGCAATGAACCTCCGGGTTCCTTAAAAGCCGTAAGTTAGTAATAGGAAGTAGAAGGAGGAGAAAGAAAAAAGAAGATTACTTCATCTTCATGATGTCCCATACTTTAATTTATTACAATCTTTCGAATTAACATAAACGTCGGTGAATTAATTCTCTTCTAGTTTGAATGATTTATGAAAACGAAATATGAAATATGAAAAGCCTGAAATCCCATAAGGTGAACGGCTTACTACAGTAGTGTAGGGTGAGCTGAACGTCTACTACAGCGGTCATCAAAACACTGCACGCTCGGGCTAGCGTCCCTTACCCGCGGACAAGACACAGCTCTAGCGTGCAATCGTCGCTGCTGGCGAGTATGCTGTCTGCCTATCCTTGTGCACGACGGAGCAGAATTCCTTACTCTCTATGCCCTCTACCCATTTCAGCGAGTGCTGACGACCACTGGTCTAGGCCTACTACACTTAGGGAGCCAGTCCAAGAGAGCTTACACTATACACTTACAAACTAAACACATAAAAAACTATACAAACTAAACGCGAAAAACTATACAGACTAAACACAGATTATACAAACTAAACACACACACACAAAACTATACAAACTGAGCACAAAAATTACACACATACAAACAACCCAAATTAAACACACAAAAACTATACAAATGGAACATATAAATTATAAAGTCTTAACACACAAAAAGTGAAACAAACTGAACACACAAATAAACTATCCAAACTAAAGCACAAAAACTATACAATTAAGCACATAAATTATACCAACTAAGCACGGAAATGAACTATCCAAACTAACACACACAAAAATAACTATATATACAATACATAACTATAAACAGTTTACATAGTCTTCGTAATTTCTTCCAGTCTTTTCCATGCCTGCCTGTCCCTCGCTGTTCTCGTCCACTGCGCTACAATCTCTCTCTGGAAAGCGTCCAACCACCTTCTCCTTGGACTTCTTTTGCTTCTTTTTCCAATGCGTGGGTCCCACATAGTCGAGGCATAGTTGAATTATTTACTCTGCTATAAGGAATTTAGTCCCGCGCCGTGGTGTCGCGGTCTAAGGCATCCTGCGCTGGTTCGAGTCCTCATGGAGGAAGAAATTTTTGTCATGAAATTTCTGCCAGTGTATGGGACCGGTGCCCACCCAGCATCGTGATGCACTTGGGGAGCTACGATAGGTAGCGAAAATCCGGTTTCCCGAACGAGCTATAATGGCTGGGAGGATCATCGTGCTAACCACACGATACCTCCATTCTGGTTGGATGACCGTCCATCTCTGCTTCGGCATATGAACGTGAGGTCTTGGCCCTGCAAAGGGCTGTAGCGCCGTGGATTTTATGAGGGATTTAAATTAGGGTACCACCCAAAGTTGAACCATACATCCAATGAACAGATGTCATCGAGGGTGCCAAGCAAATCGCAATAAAGTCTAATATTAAAATTGGTTTTGTGCTAGCAGAATTTGCAAGAATGCAGTCCCCTGCGCGGCATGTGTCTTGTCAGCAATTGAGGTCAAAGAAACAGGAGAACAAGAAACGTAGTTTTACATAGCTGGCTAATGCAGACAGTAGTCGCTATGTGACTGACTGAATGACTGTGGGCACCTGGCAGTGAATCGTGCCAGTTGGGAGCGGACAGCGTGAAGCTCATGAACTGCCGAGGGGAAAATAACTCAGAGGGGCGAAGATACTAATGGGGTGCGCAAGTAAATAGAAATAAAATCATATATTAGGTAAATATCGGGTGCCTGAGGGTTGTAAGGAAAGGGTGAGAGGAACTAACGCAGCGTTAAAATATTGGACCATCACGCAGAACACCCCGCATGCAACTGGGGCTGTTATGAATTAAGTAATCATTTTCTAGAATAAACACTGGATAATTTTGTTTATTTGCAACATTTCGTGGTAATTTTCATCTATAAATCATACAAATCTCCCCTCAACTAGCGGTAGGAATGTAAACATAATGTATGATATTTGCTTTATATAAGCAATCAAAACAACATAACTTGGGATTATGAAGGTGATGGAAAGATTTGTTTTGATTCGTGCATGTTGGATTGAGTTTTCTTCTAACATTTTAGTTGTGCAATTCTAGTTTCGGGATTTGGCATATTTACGATGCAAAGCAATGATGAACGGGAGTTACATTACATATGGAAATATAGCTCATGCATATTGTACAAATAACCCCCTTGATACATAAAACAGGTCGAAGAGATCAATATTATAAATAATGACTGAGTCTATGGTTTCGCTCCGCCTCCTTGTATGCAAGAATGACAGTGATGGTTACACGGTCAAGTGGCAAATTTACTTCAGGTAATTATTTCTAAAACCAAACATATCTAATCACGCGTGAAAAGTTTCAGCGTATGGGAAGGATTTCATTATAATTTACATATATCATTTTTAATTTTAACCAATACCTTAAACGACCAAGAGAGCGGTGGATAGATCAACTTTCAACCAGTTTTCAATCTGAAGCGGGACAGGTAAGAGGGCCTAACCCAAGTCAGTTAATGGCAATTAATTTTGATACTTATTAGGATGTTCAGATTTAACTCTTCCCACAGAAGCGATGAGAGTTTGTAGAGTATTCAACGTCCATTTTTTTGTCTTAAGCGGTAGACACATGATCGCAGAACCTCATTTGTTGAGTAGGCCAATGTGTATATTATTTTCTTAGGCATTTCCCACTCTTCAGCTCTTTGCCTCTAATGTTCTTTCCTCTCGATAGAGGGGAGCACACTCAGCCAGTTGCGATACTTATCTGTCGCGAAAGGTGAGAAGGTGACAACGGAATATTACGAAGGATTGGGAAGGAAGCGGGTCGTGGTCCTCGTAATTGATAACTACTTCCCAGCCCTCTCCTGAAGAGATTTCGAAAACTACGAAAACCCAAAGTTACGATAACTGGCTTCTATGATCGAACCACGGACATTCCGAATACAAGGAGTCGTAATTTATGTAACAGTTAAGCCGTGTATAAGATTAAAAAAGAAATAAAAGAAATTTCCAATTCCTAAAAGCAGGTGCGAAGAACAATTTGTTGCTGTTTTATATCTAATAGCAAGAAAAGAAAGTTCTCTTGCACGACGATTATCGATCTGTTATACAACGGAAATTTGTCACATATACTGAAATTAAAATCTGTCATTCATGTATGTAGGTACTATTTTACTTAATACTGTTATTCACAGAAGTTTCTGTATTGAAACACTCTGTTTTTGGATTGAATTACACCAGAATGAAGTAGTTTTATAGGACTATTCTGTAAGAAAATCAATGAAAAAAAAAACACTTTTTTAGCCAACATCACAAAGTTATTCAATATACCAGGATGGAACTTATGTAATGACATTAATTTCAGGGGGTTATTCTTTGAGATATTTCAAACGAAAAAGTTTAATACAATTTTGCTCGTTTTTGCTTACTTTTCGTGATAAAAATTATTTTACATTAAACATTTCATAGCGTGTTTTGGGAAAGCCATTGATTGAATTCCCAATATACTCAGTCAATTTAAGAGAGCAGTGTATTATGATAAATACATCGAAAGAGTTTTAGTTTTGTTATTTAAATATTCAGAAATGTGATCAGAATAACTAACTTTTCTTTCTGCAAAAGAAGTGTTTGTTAAATAAAAATTGTACTGCTACCATTACTACACCAGTATACTACTGTCACTGCCATTACCACCACTAATACCGTTACCGATACTACTACTACTGCTGCTGCTATTAGTATTGCTACTGCTGCTACTACTGTTATTTGTATGTACTCTGTATGCTCCCATGGAATGACTATGGTAATGCATACTGTTTCTAAATATACAGGTTGTTTCAGTAAACGCGTATAAAGATTAAACAGGATAGACTCTAGGGAATATTCTACTGAACTTCTTGAGATAGGGAACTTGTGGGCTGCGAAGCTAGCTTAAGGAGATATGGGTTTAAGGTGTTAGATACAGCTTACAGCATTAAAATTTTGGAAATATTCAACATTTTTTTCCTTCATTACCTTATCTTGTACAATAATGAAAATTAGTATGTGTGAAACACTGTCCTTCTGCTATATGAAAAAAAAAAATATATTTTTTTATGATAAAAATATATTTACATGTTTTTTTTTTTTACAAAAATTCAGTTTGCTGTGCAGTGATGAAGCATTTCCCACATAACTAAAAAAACTATAAAACATTCTGTGATTAAATTTTTTGTATGTATTTATGCATGCCATATCTACAAAATGATGCAAGATCACTTCTCTACCTTTGATATATTGTCTGATAAAAAATAAATTCTTTAAAAAATGGTCAAATATCAGTATTTTCTTCTAACACAAAATAAAAAAAAATATTATTTATTAAGGAATGTAGTTGAAAGAGCATGATTGTAAACATGAGCTTCAGCAATAAAATAAAAGAAAGAGAACATGAAAAAGTTAACAAGTTTATGAGTTATGAGGGAAACGCTTCATCACTGCACAGTGAACTACCACCATTATGAATTTTGAAAAAAAAAAACAAGTATGTATATATATATAATTTTTCTAAAGTCGTAAAAATATTTTTTTCTTATAGTAGGAGGACAGTGTTTTACACATATCAATTTTCATTATTATACAAGATACAGTAGTCTAATAGAGGAAAAAAAGTTGAATATTTCCAAAAATTTTACTGCTATAAGCTGCATCTAACCCCTTAAATATACAGGTACATCTGAATGCTACATTTCCTGGTCGCTGGATTCGAACGGGAGGCCATATTTCATGGCCTGCGAGATCACCAGAAATGAGTCCACTAGATTATTTCCTGGAATTATTTGCCAGGATTGTGGTAGCCTATGATGTGATTCGAATCACGCCAGAAATATTTGAAAGGGTGCGACAGAATCTCGTGCGCCGATGTCATGCTTCCATTGAAGTTATTGGCCGTCATTTTGAGGAACTGCTTTTTTCTTTACTTGGGTTTTTAACGACGCTGTAGCAACTACTAGGTTATATAGCGTTGATGGGAGTGGTGATAGCGAGATGTTATTTGGCGAGACTAGGCTGAGGATTCGCCATAGATTATCTGATATTCTTCTTAAAGTTGGAAAAAAGTCGGAAAAATCTCAACCAGGTAATAAGCTCAACCGGGGATTGAACCGCGACCGGGCGCAACTCTAGATCGGCAGATAATTACTTTAGCCGACGGCGGCTTGAGAAACTATTTTCATGTACAAAATGTTACGTTAACTCATATTTGTCAATAATATGGTTCTGTACAATAATGTAAAAATAAATCGTCTTCTTAGAGTGTAAACCTGCTAACCGCAAAAAAGAAAATTTTACAACGGAAGCAAAAAATTGAGTTTAAATTAACTCTGAAACTTAGTTTTTTGGTTTCCATGTAAAATTTTGTTTTTGAAGGTTAGCAGGTTACACTCTAAGCCAACGAAATGTAGGTGAATGAGTGTATAAAGATAGCTGTAAATTATCCGGAAAATAGTAATAGTAACAGACATATTATTATCTCATATCTCCTTAAGCTGGCTTCTCATTCCCTAGATTCTCTATTCCAAATTGTTCAGTGCTGTCAGTTTTTGCACGCTTTTACTGAAACACTCTGTAAGCGATGCGATTTCTTTCTCTATATCTGGAACAAGTGATATATTACAGCAACGTAATACATCATAATGTTCCGGTTGCTAGAGGTATACTTATTTACAATATATAGTCTCCCAGCTACGAAATCGATAAGACGGAAGGTGCAATGTTCTTCATATAACAAAAATACGCTGTGTACTGCCTTATACCTATTTCGGAAACGTGTCAGGATTGAATTTTGAAAAATGAAATAAATTGCAGTATGTGTTTGATTGAAATACGTTTATAAAATTACACAGATATAGATCACTGCTGGAGCCACCGGCGTAGGTCTGTCGGCTAAGGAGCTTGCTTGCCGATCCGGAGTTGCGTTCTGGCGCGGGTTCGATTCCCGCTTGGGCTGATTACCTGATTGGGTTTTTCGGAGGTTTTCTCCAACCGTAAGACAAATGTCAGGTAATCTATGGCGAATCCTCGGCCTCATCTCGCCAAATACCATGTCGCTATCATCAATCCCATTGACGCTAAATAATCTCGTAGTTGTTAAAGGGTCGTTAAATAAATAACCAAGTAAAAAAAAAAAGAACACTGCCGCAGATTGGCTCGTATCTTGTGCAGACCCGTCTTGCCTGAGAAATAGACTTTAATTTTTTTTTTCTCCAGTGATACGTATAATCAGAAGAAATCTGTGGAATTTAACTCTAGAATGCATACCGGGTTGGCGCGTCATCCCACAAGAACTTATATTTTGTTGCCAATCTTTGAATGGCTTTCAATAGCTCTCAAATCACAGGTATTCATTCACTACTTAAAGTAATTTCCACTTCTTAGTATGCTGTGAGTTTAAAAGCAGTATTTTCTTTCACATGTTTTCACGAGCTTCTTGGAATGATTAGCAACCCCAGGTATGCAGGCATGTTTATAAGTTTTTATAGTCATTTCTTGTCATAGTGATGGCCGTAAGAGGTGATAATATAAATTCTAGTATACTTATCGGAGCATAGATTGAAACAAAGGAAACAAGCTAGATTTGTTTTATGTCCCCGCGCTAAAGATAGGAAAAAAAAAATTATCTTGTGTGAAGTGCAACAAACTGACATGCTCATAACACAGGAGAGATATCTGCGTTGAATGTGAAAAATGAGGGTGTTCTTATCCTGCAAGCCTCAAAATAATACTAAGATTATTTCCAAGCTATGGAGTACTGTTATAAACATATCTCTTATAAAAATAGTGGTATTCAATTTGTAAGTAAACTGTAATATATTATTATGTATCCCAACTATTTGTTATACATTTTTAAATCTCATTTGTGAAAAATAATTATGTTACCAGCAATCTCTATGTATTAAATATGAAAATGATTACATAATTTTAAAATTGATCAGTTATCAGCAATTTTCAAGCACTGACATTTCCATTATAGTCATTAAATTCAGAAATTCTATAATTTTCTAATTTTTTAAAGTTAATTTGTCTTTTTAGCTTCAAATTTATTTTTTCATAATCCAAAAATACTTGTATAATATATCCATAAAGAATATAATACAAAATAACATCTATTGTACACAATAGGCCCAAAAGAATATGTGGGGTGACTAGATATACAACCAAAGTTGTCAAAAAAGTGTATGGAGTCCAGGGTTAAATTTAGCATTAAAGCAATATCCGCCAAGACCCAAGAGGTGGTGTTTCTAGCTACAATTTCAACTAATTTATAAGGAACTTCCCTCAAATTGCGCACATGGATTTCCATAAGCAACGCGCTGCGCCAGCTGAGAGAGCACTTCCTAAAGGCCGGAGCTACTTAATTTTTCCACAATATGTTAGTCAATCTTCAATATCGGAATCTTTCAGTTTATATCGCCAACTAATTGTTATATTTGTATGTCGCCTGTTTATACCTGTGTGCGCAGTTTAAGAAGAGATTTCAGCTGAGATCATTATTAGTCTCGATTTCTCGCATGGGATAGGAAACTCATCATTCTCTTAGGCCCGTATTCACCAACACCAGTAACTTTTGCTGTTATCTCAGATTTCTAAAATACTAGCCATTTTTTTCAGATAACTCTCGATTCTGTATTCACCACACCATTTATTATCCTGGTTTTCAAAAACTAAGTTTTTCGTTTCAGACTGCTTTTTGTTCTTAAATTTTTCATAAAGAAACACGGAAGTAATAGTGCAAAACAATTGACTAGCGCCATGTAAACTACAAATTCATTATTGAAATAACAAATTTACAAGTGTATGTAGGTTAGTGGTAGTGAAAATAGTTTACCTACCGTAAGTTATGGCCAGTGTTAAACAGAAACGTAGAAAAAAACCTATTAATAAATTGTTGGCAGAAAATATAAATGTAATAGAAAAAAAAAACATATATGTAACAACTCAAATGAAAAATGAATAGTGACAAAAAATGTCACTTGGTTATAATTCTCAAGGGAAAAGGACCTATTTCTTTCTTGGTTGCTTAACAATGCTGTATCAACTGCTAGATTATTTAGCATCCATAGAATTGGTGATAGCGAGATGGTATTTCGAGAGATAAGGCCGAAAATTCGCCATATATTACCTGATATTCGTCTTACGATTGGGGAAAACCTCGGAAAAAGCCCAACCAGATAATCAGCCCAAGCGGGAATCAAATCCACGTCCGAGTGCAACTATGGTTCCGCAGGCAAGCGTCTCAGCTGACTGAGCTACGCCGGTGGGCCCTCGAGCCTCTTCGGGCTGCACCAACTTTAACGCGTAGGTTATATAATAAAAATAAATAAATTGTGTAACTATAAACAATAGTTATTGTAGAGTATTTATCTGACCTATCTGTTGTAAATTCCAGATTTACACAATTCGGGTTCTTCCGCAATTAGCTGTAATTTTCCAATTATAAATGAATCTTCAGAGGTTAAAACTTTAGTAATCATTATTGATAACCATCTAAAGTGGGAAAAACTTATCAACTATTTTTGTAACAAATTACGTAGAATTATACATTATTATTTTGTTCAGTTACGAAATTAGTCTACTTAGAAGTAGATGTGCTACGTACAGTTTACCTTGTCTTATTTCACTGTAGTACTCGTACTTACAAAACTAACTTTAATCCACTAGATTAAGAATTAATATTTCTGTAATCTTTCGTTTTCTTACTCTCCAATTGTATAATACATTTTTTGTGCTCTCTTTCTTAGCTTTCGCGACATTTTATTTTCTTTGTTTGGGGGGAGGGATTAATCCGAATTCTATTTTATAAGCTTCTTCTGAAATATGCTGGTAAACTAATTTCCATATTTATATACAATGTAAATAAATTCAACAAACCAAACAACGACATCACCAGTATATTGCAGGTTTTCCTTTCAGAGTAAATGATTATAAATTTTGATCTTATTTACCTGTTTGATTTTTATTAATTCTCCCATAATACTATTACATAAAACATTGCATATGAAACACGTTCATAGTATTAGATTATACAGTTATTGCATCCGTAAAAAGTGAAAAAAGTTCTGTCAATTTTAAAACATACCTCATATAGTGAAATATTGTGTTATAAATTAATTTCATAGTTATTGTAAAAATCCTACTACACGAATAAAAAGTTGCTTGCATACTATAAATTCTATAAATACAATAAATGCTTGGAATGCCACGTTTATTATGAATTCAGGAATTCTGTGACGTGTATGTGTTTATTACCGGTACCTAATTCGAGCTAATTTTCTTCGATTCATTTGTTGGTGGCTGTAGGTGATTATTAATTGCAATCACTATTATTATTATTATTACTGTTAATATTATTATTATTATTATTATTATTATTATTATTATTATTATTATTATTATTATTATTATTATTATTAATGTTATTATTGCCATCACCCTTACTTAGGCGGTAGACGCATTTGCCTTCTGATCAGGAACTGCGCTCGTGCGTGAGTTTGATTCCAGCTTGAGCTGATTACCTGATTCGCTTATTGCGAATTCTTACCTCTTCTTGCCAAATATTACCTCACTTGTACCAATTCCATCGGCGCTAAAATGAAATAAAGTAGTTGATAGAATATCGTTAAAACCAATAAAATGTTGTTATTATTCTTATTGTTGTTATTAAGCACTACAATTAATACAGATTAAATGCGTTCAGTTGGTAGGACATGTCATTTCCCAAGCTGACTAACAGGTTATGTTTGCTTTTCGCCACGATAATAGAGGGGTGAATAACCGCACACATCTGTCAAAACGACTTTCATTTTGAATAAATCTCTTTGAGTTATAAATGTGAGCGGATCCATATTCTACTACCAGTACTCTATTATGATTACAGTCGATTGATTTACGACGAACTGATGTACTGTTGGGTTGAGTGGAGGCTATTTTATATCGTGATGCTTCTTGTGAAGAGTTCGATTTTGTAACCTGTTCAAAATACCAATTTATGGGTGAAGAAAATGAGTGCAATATGTACGTTTAAGACGTAATATACCCTAAGTCTAGTTATAACCGGAACACACAAAATTGTCACAAATATAAAAGATTTCAATTGAATATAATTCAACTTATTACCGCGGTTTCGCTGTCCATTCTTCCGAACATGTTTGGGTTTGCAATTATATAAATCGCCTCTGT
This sequence comes from Periplaneta americana, assembly GCF_040183065.1. Lineage (NCBI taxonomy): Eukaryota > Metazoa > Arthropoda > Insecta > Blattodea > Blattidae > Periplaneta > Periplaneta americana. The sequence goes on along the minus strand of NC_091121.1, from coordinate 142,693,910 downwards.
GATCAAAGCGTTAACAGTTCAGCCGATGAAACCAAAATTCGCGGGTTCACATCCGGCAGAGGGTGATGGATTTTAAAGGGTGAAATAGTACCTAGTATGGGACATTCCATGTGAAATGGGATACCAAAAAACCTTACAACTAAGTATTTCCTAGAACAAATACGTGTATAGAGGAGTTGGAGATAATTTATTGCGTGAAATCTATTCTCGTTTATGTCCATTTGTTTTCTTGTTTTAATGAGTTAAATTTATCGTAATTCCATAAAAATCTCCAGTTTTAAAGGGCATAAACTTGAAAGGAATTATGTTATGTTTATAAGTTAATATTACAGTTGAGAGTACGATTTTCATAATTTTGCACACATCATATGAAGAGTCCACTGCAAGAATGATGGATGTCACTTTCTTGTCGAAAATGAACCAAGACTGTCAATGCATAGCTTAAGACATATAGAATGTACATAGAGAGTTATATGGCATTAACACTAATAGTCATTGTCCAGTAATGATCGGAAAATTACAGTTAAGCTTTGAGAGCTAAGAATTTCAAACTTTCAGTTGCTTCTCCTGCAAAATGTATTCCAAATGACATCCATCATTCTTGCAGTGGACTCTTCATATGTTATATTAATATTTAACAGGGGAATAAGTAGATATATTGATTTGTTAGATATTTGTTTCCCACGGAAACGAGTTTTAGATAACAATATCAATCTCTCACTCTCTTTCTCTCTCTCTCTCTCTCTCTCTCTCTCTCTCTGAAAAGATTATATTAATTTTAATTTCGGCGTTGTTTAAGGATGTGCTCCTGTAAAAAAAAATAATTTCGTTAAATTATATTAGATAAGGCCAATTTCCGAGTCGGATGACGGTGTGCTCTCGCTTTGCTCTGTACGCGTGACGTAAACAAAAATGTTTCTGCACTGCTAACAGAACGGCAGATGAGTTTATCTATATGTGTGCTATACTTAACGACTTGTCCATGTGAAATCGGACAAAAAATTAGAAAAATTTACCTGAAAATTTGTAATTGTCATTATACCTATATTTATTAGAAAATTAGAATAGAGAGTGATGGATGTTTTTTGCGAAATATGACAACCCTAGGTATAATAGTTTTCTTACAAAAATTGGTCAAGTGTACTGTATGTGACGAAAATTACGATATTTATGCAGCCAAAGCTGCCGAACGCTTTGAAATTAAAATCTCAACCAAACCTCATTTTAAAACTCTTATCTTCCACTACATACCGATTTGTGAAATATATGAATTGTTGTACAAGATTAGGATACAACCCATTTAATTCGTATCTGAATAATTTTCTCAGAAATAAAATGAAAACTAATATTGCAAAATTTAAGGACTAACAGAGGGGCTTAGGCGTAAAACATGGTAACTGAGAGTTTGGTCAAAAATGATACATGTTGCGTATAATAAGGTCTCTTACTTCTGCGTCTAGTTCAGTAGTTAGTTTTCCAACACCTCTACAGATGGCAAGTATACATATTTTACTTTCTTGACAACTATACAAACTGTTGCGTATAGAACTTCAAAACACTGAAACGTCACTTACCATGTTTTACTCTCGAACCCCTCAATTGTGGCAGCTTTCCGATTTTTGGATTAACGCGAGATTCAAATGGGAAAATATTAAGCATCGAGGATGAAGACAAGTTGTAGCAATGACCTATCTATATGTCACGAAACACCATAATATGTATATTTCCTAGGAATCCTTTGTGGATTAGCGATAGAGCTTTTTCTTCTTGTTACAAAGACCGGGCTTCGAATTTCTCTACGTAAAAGGCACGCGTGTAAACATAGCGCACAGGTGATTCTCGAGCCATTCCAAGGTGGGACTTAGTTTCTGAACAGCGACCATATTCCATGTCAAAGGTGTACATCGCAGGACCCAGCCGATGTCGTCGTTGGGACGGGCTAATATATTAAAAGGTAAATTAGGACCGAATTAATGTAATCCCTTAATCTATATGTACAACAAAGCGATTCTTATTTGTAAGGCTTTGCCACACAGAATTCTGCAGGTAGGACGTTGCCGGGAGCCGCAGCGATCTGCGATCAGGAGACAAACACACACATAGAGGTACGCTAGTGCGTAGAAGGAGACAGAGTGTAACCTAAATAATATAATAGGATTCTTGAATGCTTTGTGCTCGTTTCTATTTGAATGGTTATTGTGTATCTATTGAAAATGAATTCTTCTCCTGATGAAAATAAATTGAATTCACTCTTCTGAGAACACAGGAAATGGATCCACGACATCAATAAGAAACGAAAGTAACTTGGCGAATATCATAGACTGTGCCGCGAATTGAGGTCTCTGAAGATTTTTTTTCCTCGATTTATTTTTGAATGTCTCGTAAATGCTTCAAAACTTTACATCATTTATTGGAACCGGAGATCCGAAATTTATGACTAGGCTCCGTATTCCAGCTACATAAAGACTGAATTTAAAGACACATTGGGTATATAGTACGGCGAACACAGGTAATGCAACGGATAAGGATGTTAACAAACAGGTCGTCGCTGCGTGTTCATGCAGTACAGTCAACTGCCGACATTCTGAAGCTATACTAGTAAACATATCTTGCACCGAGATGTTCATTTTAGTCGTGACCTTTGCAGTGAATAATAACATGCATTCGTAACTTACGGAACTTGAAGCTATGCAGATGTCACTTGAAATAATTTTATATTGCAAGAAATTCTTTCAATAGCGCATGACGTTGTTGGTGTATGATGTAATGATGTAATACAAGATATTTCTATTGACTGATATTTTTTCGTGTTTCATTAGGATGTTGCATGTCGCACATCACTGAAAACCCACTAATTTTGTATATATTCTTCCAGAAATTCTCTAAAATGTACATTATTTAATTTATTAATTGGATGTTGACACTGAGTATCATGGTAGGCTACACAAATCCATGCTAAATGTGGAGTTAATATCTTCATAATTTTCAGATTGTGATAGTACTGGTTCTTTTGGATTACGTTCAACACACTTTCTGTGCTCTTCGTATTGCAGTGTCTTTCAGTTCACTGTTTTTGTCACTTACGTTTATTTTACAAAATTTATATGGAATGTTGTCTATATTAACAGTAAAAATATTATTTCAAATATCCTCAACTATGCCCTGCAATATTACACGCTTGAGCGTCTTACCTAAGGCATTCTACCTCTGCAATGAACCTTCAATCAGACACAAAGATGTAGTTATTTAAATCATACGACTAGTAAGAGCAGTGATCGATAAGACTACTCACTATGACTGCGTCCCGGTTTTGACTTTGTAGAGGAAGAGAGCAGAGGATGCTTAACTATTTTGTATACGAACGTACCTGTACCTGTGCTGTGACGTCACATATACTTCGGATCAGGCATCTTCATTCCAGTTTATAGGTAGCTGAATTACGGAGCTTATTTATGACCAATTGGAGGAGGCCGATACCTGTAAGAGGAAGGCTTGCAATTTTGGCTGAGGAAGATTCTCCAAAGTAATTAAATTTTAATTTTATTTTAAACTTTTGAATTTGAAATTACATATAGCAGCCTCTCGGATTTCTCCACTTGTTTTTAGAGTAACCTAAAAGTAATAATAATAATAATAATAATAATAATAATAATAATAATAAATAATTTGATATTTTTTATTTTAAAAACTAGCTCACGGAATATTTTTATGTCAAGTTTTTTTTATTACTTTAATTTCTTTGCATTTGTTTCTACATATTGATAGTGAAAGTATACTTTTGTGAATAAAGTGTGTGTGTGTGTGTGTGTGTGTGTGTGTGTGTATATCTTTCACATGGTAATAAGTACTAAGTTTAAAAGATACTTTGGTTGACTAATTTCGCTTGGAAGCCATCTTCAGAACTGCGTGATTCGTGCGTCTTCCGCTATCTTCACCCCCGGTGGGTGTGCGTTTCTGTTGTGTAGTATGGAGACAAGTAGTGTGTATGTTCTGAAATTCAGGTGTGTATTGAGGATTTGTTATAGGTTTGTTTTTGTGTATCGGTGTCTGTATATTTCGTATCGTTCTAGAGTGTTTAGTTTCTGGTTTTTTCGGTTGGAGATGTACAATTTCCATGCCTGTACCTATGTCAACCAGAAACAAAACACACTAGAACATTACACAAAAACACATCCATAACAAATCCTCAACACACAACTACGTACATTTCAGAACACACACACTATATTTGACTCCACACTACACAACAAAAACGGGGTCGAAGACACCGGGAGACGCAAAGACCACTCAGTTCTGAAGATGGTTTCAAACCGAAGCGAGTTAATGAATGTTTTTTTAAACTTGCTACACACTGCATAATGAATACGTCCGCATGGATACGCACACACGCACACGCACGCACACACACGTACACACGTTTGCTACCCCCTTCCACTACTGGAGTTCGACGATACTGGCTTAAAAAACAAACAAATCACTTTACTGGGTATAGAAGGCAAGAAAAGTAGTTCATCCATTTATGTAAACTAAGAAATATCGCGATTTTGAATTTGATAATTATTATTTTCATTAGTTTTTTGTTTATTCATAATACTGTACAGTATTAACAGTAAGTGTTTTTACTAACGCACTGAGCTATCCATGCGGACGATTCATTATGCAGTGTATATTATACTGTCTATAGCACAATAGCGTACAATATAGAGAATGAAGTTAAATTTAAAAATAATCATAATATGATATTTAAACACATTTTTGAAAATGGTGGCCGTTCATTTCGATACAGGCTTCAGTTCTTTTGTGCATATTATCGCACTATAGACTATTGTAGCGAATTCCAATTCCCAGTTTCGTCCTTCGTACTGGTAACTCATGTTGAAATAATTCTGTACCTACTCTATAAAAGAGACATTACGTATTGTAAATTCAATCTTCACTTCTGACCGATTCGAAAAGATAAAATTACTCAGACATGCTATATAATGTCCGTCCAAGTGGTTTTGTTGCAAGGTCGTAGAAAGGGGGAAAATCACGTGACAGTTAATTATTACTTAACGAGACCCTTTTTTTTTTAAGTTATTTTCAACAGTTGTTTAATATTACGTAGACGTCAAATTCCTAATAGAAATTAATATTTTCAGAAAAGAGCTAAGACAGCCCACCCACTAGCCTTTACAGAGAGGCGAGCAGAAGCGGGTGGGGGAAATCGGGATCCGACGTGGGCAAACGGACGACAGTACCTGTGTGAAAATATGATTCAATATTGAAAGTTCTTTCGTCACTGGGAAACGCGAACATATTTCTGGAACGTACTATACTCACTAACTCAGGACTATTTACTATGACCGTAAGGCGACTTTGACTGCATTGGAAGTTTACTAGTAGAGGGGGCGAGAGTGCAGTAAATTTAAAAACTCAGGGACAATAAACATTTAAGTAAAAATAAAATTATGTCCCTGTATTATTAATCCCGTTATAATATAAATTAGAGTTTACTTAAATAGGCAAGTTATTTATTATTTCATTCATCCTTAGTTTTCTGCCGAAGGGTAGATCTTTTACTGAAAACGCAACATTCTCCAATCTTTACTATATTCTGCCTTCCTCTTAATCTCAACAAACTATTATTATTATTATTATTATTATTATTATTATTATTATTATTATTATTACTTTTAATTTTATTTCATATGTACAATTTAAATTGAAACGACGAAAATATCTCGTTGGAAGTTGAATATGAGTTAGGAATAAAAAAAATGTATTCCGATAGAGCAAGGAGAAGGAAAGGAGGATTAATTATCCAGTTCGCTGAACGAATTAGCAAAATTACAATCGCTTCGTCACTAGGTCATTTCAGAACTGTCTATTTCGTTGTTCTGAGGGAGAACGTACCGATTCCATTCCTTCCTTGACCACAACAAGCCGCAATACAATTCCAGTTGCATGCGTAACGTGGCAGAACGCAGAGTGGCAGATGCAGAGGTTATCATGGCAATGTATGGATCTATCTCTATGGATCATTTATGTAGTTGAGATAATGCGATGATTGATGTGATGCTGCAGATAGTGATACAGGCCTTTATTGAATGTGCGCAGCCAGATACAGATTGCTTCGTCGTCATTCCATGCTCGTCTTACTTGAGACTGTACTTCTCCCACCGTTTTTTTAAGTTTGATACGTCTAAATAAGTTTAAAATGATTTTCCACGTATTGGATTATAACAATGCCATTGACCAACATTTCCAGTTTTACATTAAACGTGAATACATTTTTGATCATAAGTCACTATTAATGAATCTGGGGAATTCTACTTTGTGATCCAAGCAGACTCGAATCTTTTAGAGTTGACTTTCGTAATTCTTTTCACAAAAATAAGACAACTTAATACAGACAAAGGAAAGAGTTGAGTTGTCAAATTTACTTGAGGAAAAAGCACTAAATATATATATATATATATATATATATATTAATTTTCTTCTATTAGTTATTAACGTAAAATAAAATATCAATTTGTCATTATTTTGAAGATTTTAAACGTCTATGTGCAGATATAAATGAAATTATTTTTCTACATACTGTATATAGGCTCTAGAACAAAGGACCCGGGTTCGATTTCCGGCGCCCGAGCAAATTTTTCTCCTCTATTATTAATTGTTACCATAACAGATGTATTCTGTAGGACCAAAAAATAATAACCTTTACGTACATTAGTACATTATGCAACGAGCTTATAATAGTAGTAATTAAGAAGCGAGTATGTTTATGAAACGAGCGCAAGCGGGTTTCATAATTTTCTCACGAGCGTCTTAATTACCATTATAGGCAAGTTTCATACGACTTTTTATGCTCGACCATATTTCTAACTTGAAACTATTCATAAGTATTCATGTTATTCTTACCTGACTGGGGAGCGGAACTGACCTTGTGCAATATCTCGTAAATTGTGAGATGTGCGCATATGCGAAACTATTGATTTTTTCCGAGGAACAAATGTCATTGACCTTGATATAATCTAGAGAGTAAAATGAACATTAATCTTGATATATCCTTAAAATTGATTTAGACTTTGAAAAAACGAGATGACAAATTGAATTTATTTGAATATTATTTACAATTAACGCTAATTACTATAGTAACAGAACATAACCTTCAGCGACAGTATTGGATTTGAGCTTTCATATTGCTACAATTGTGTTTTCTGATTGGTGGAACACCTGAACTTTAATGAATAGGTGTACTTTAATGAGGTCCATTAAAGGGCTGCTACCAGGTGTATAATTACTAAATTTCGGCATGATTGAGCATAAACAATATTATGCCAGTGTTTTAAAGCAGTGATTCACACATAAAGAGTGTGACAGTAAACTATTTTTTTAAATGGCACCCTACTGTATATTAGAATTAACATATTCCGAATCTTCATTAAATTTTACGTATGAATGTGTAGAAACTTTACCCATTCACCCGTTTCATCTTTTAACAATTTATGAAACTTTTTTCGTGGAATTAAAATTTGAGACAATTATGTAAAATCATGTTGAATCTATGCTAATAATAAATCTGTAGCCGAAATTTTTCAGGTAATTTTCGATTTTCCAAAAATAATTGGTCCTAACATATATAATTAACCACCCTGAAACCGAAAATCGCTTTTCTGAAATTTTTGTTTGTATGTCTGTCTGTCTGTCTGTCTGTATATTTGTTACCTTTTCACGCGATAATGGATGAATGGATTTGGATGAAAATTGGAATAGAAATTATGTTCGTTGTAACTTAGATTTTAGGCTATATGGCATAATAGATTATTTAAAAGGGGGGGTTATAAGGGGGCCTGAATTAAATAAATCGAAATATCTTGCTTATTATTGATTTTTGTGAAACATGTTACATAACAAAAGTTTCTTTAAAAATAATTTGCGATAAGTTTTATTCCTTAAACAATTTTGATAGGACTGATATTTAATGAGATAAATGAGTTTTAAAATTAAAATTACTGCCATCTAAGGCCGTATAATCAAATAAAAAACAAATGACATCGTCTATAAGGGGCCTTGGACAGCAACAATCGAAAGCTATGAAAGATAGCCTACAGAGAATATTTCTGTGTTTGTATGAAGTAATATCGGAAGCTAAATTAACCGATTTGTATAATTAATTATTATTTCACCATTGGAAAGTGTAGTTTCTCTAGATGGACATAATGCTATAATGTTATTACAGTAACTTCTTATATAATATAATATAATATAATATAATATAATATAATATAATATATGTAATGTAATATTATATAATATAATTTAAGTTATTTGAAGGGTTCAGAACCATAGTGGGCGAAACGGCATTTACTGAATACGTAGAAAACAAGGGTTAAAATTAAGTTATTACCATAATTCAATGGAAACCTATAACAAGTAAAATAAAATATACACATTAAATCTAAATGATGTCAATGTTCATTAAACTATGGTTGCATGTAATAAAAATTAGAAACATGTTAAAGGAATTGTCATTGCACCAATGAGTAGTCTCTGTACCAAAATGATCGCATTTTAATAATTTGGATGCAATTTAAATTAAGTAATATATTGAACGTTTTATCCTTATATCAAACACGAATGTTCCCTGGATCAAATGCCCTATTTTAATTATGTAATTACTTTATAGGCCTATTTATTTCTAACGGGTGCAGCGGAGCGCACGGGTACGGCTAGTAAGCCACAAAATTAAACAAAACATAAATGCTTAAAATTATAACAATTCACAGCCAAAAAATAACCTAGTCTATCAAGAAAATAGTTCATTGCCTTCCTGACAGTTATATGACCTTTATCTTCCATCTCATATCTGCAATGGACTGCTTTCGTGATAGGCTGGGATAGGCTACTGTTTAGTTGTGAATGGTTCTCATTTTGAGCTTTGTGATAAAGTTTGATTAGTCATAGTGTTTTTAGTTTTATGGCATACTCAACATGATTTTACATACTTATTTGTCTCAAATTTGAAGTCCCCAAAACAAGTTGAATAAATAGTTAAAAGACAAAAAAAGGGAGAATGGGTGAAGTTTCTACGCATTCATACATAACATTTAATGAAGATTCGGAATATTTAAATGTTAATACAGAATGCCATAAAAATTAGTTTACTGTATGACTGAATAACTGTTTTCAAACACTGGCATAATATTGTATGGTTTATATCCAACAGTTTTTGTATAAAACTTTTTTTCTAAAATTAAAATTTAAGAAATTATTAACAATACTTCAAACATACTGTTCACCTTGTATATACAGAATGGTCCTTATATAACCACCCTCCCTCCCTCTTATCTAGTAGTACATCATTAAAAACGGATATGTGCCAAAAATTGGAGCAGTCAGAGCATATTTAGAGTATGCTCAACGATGTTCAGTTTCATGCAGGATGTGCCATACTAACATATGGGTAATTAGGTAATACGTTCAAGTCATACAACCTTACTCAAATATAATATCCTTCAATAACTCAGGTGCGATACATCGAGTACGGTTCATGGCAAAATTAATCTGTACACAGAAAATGTTATTGTTTAGAGATACGGGTCTCCAGCTAACAAACGCAGAGAAACGAGGTCTTAAGGACTTCTGTGTCTTTGGCGTTGGACAGTACGTCAAAGCCTGGTTCTTCTCCCGGCTGTCAAATACAGTTCCCACTAGTGATTTGGCACAAACATCACCAGCAGCCAAGGGTACCCTGAAAACATCTGTGGTATCTAAGCGAAGAGCTGGTAGCACTCGTATTCTTTGACCGAGACATTGACTCATCAGAGAAGAGGGCGATGGTAAAAAGACTGTCATGAGGCAGATGACGATCCTCCAAAAAGAATTACTCTGGAATTAGTTATGATACCTGAGAGCAGACTTCGGGGTTTTATAACGAAGAACACCCGGTGGTTCTTCCAGATTCTGTCCATCCCATATTAATTTTTGGAGGTGGATCCTGATTCTTGGCTTACAAATCCCGATTACCTGCAAGCAGAGCAGCTCGTTCTGGAGCTTCGCGTTGTCCACGACACTGCCCTCATGCAGGAATACAATGCTTTGCTGATGATGGACGAGGAACAAGTCGTCCAGCAACACCGCAAGTGCTATCCCGAATCAAAGAAGTTTAAGCTCCTCCAGGGTCTTTCTTCATCCTCTGTTATCGAATAGACGCCAGATGTATTGTGCTGGAATGTAGACTAAGTAGTTTCCCTTATAACCATCATGTTAACTGATGCCCATAGGCGCAAGCGCGCGCTTTAGAGCTCTGGAGAGCCTGAGCGCTTTAGAGCGTGAAGGGAAGAGACAGACGAGTGAGGTAGTATATGCCGTTTGGTGGAGGTTTACACAGGGATGGCCAGCACTGAAGAGAACTTATTAAATTTTATCCACGTTAATTTTTAGATTCTTGTGCGAAGTATAAGTGCATTAAAACAATGTAAGTTTTAATTTTAATGCTCATTTTTTACAAGTTTGCTTTTTATTGAAGAGGAATATTTTATCAACTTTTTTACAGGAAAGTGAAATTTTCATATATGTTTATTCAGTAGCCTTACAAGTACTGAAACAATGTTTTCGTAAACCTAATATATCGTAAATATAACTGAAGATAATTTATTGAAATTTTTTAAAATATTCGCATGGAAAAAATGTTTGTAATGAAATGAATTAACAAAACAACTACTACTTCATAAACAAAAGATACGTGCCCATATGTTGCTAAAACGTCAGCTGTATAGCTTCAGCAGATTTCGAGAAAATAATTTAATAATCTGATGATAGGATGTTGGGCACCAATATCACCTTAAAAGCATAATGTGATAAGAGTTTTGTTATGTAATATTAGTTATAGTTAAAACATATACCTAGGTAACTTTACTTTGTGCTATAATATTGTTTTGATTGGGTTATTGATTACTTTTATAAGACTAAAGATATCATCAAGATCAATTCCAACTTATTATATCATACTCTCTTTCTTCGGGATATCGCTTTCTTTATAAAATGATGTGTTTCATTCACTTGGTAAATATAGTTGCACTACTATGGATTTTATGTGAATATTCCTTCTTAACTCTTTATTATGTTATTAACGTTTAAGACACAACTGCATTATTAAGAAATTGGTGTTAGTACTTTTGTTTTACAGACAGTAGCCTATATAATCTCAAACAGAAAGAAGCCGTATAAAAATAACGACATAAAAATTCACGTTCCGTTTGAAGTTTGTGCACCACTGTTTTCTTAATCCAACAGGCTGCTTATTCATATACATAATCCTTCCTCCTTCCATACCTAGCGCTTGATGCCCTCGCACGACGTCAAGGTCAGAAAAATTCGCTTTCTTTGACATCACTGCCTTATAGTACCATGACATTACAGTTTGTTCTGTTATTAATGAGCAGGCTTGACGGCTGGTAGTGTTCCTGTATACTTTCAATATCGATCTCCAGCTTTCTAAGTGAAAATGTCACTGTTTCAATTGCTCCATGTTGTTACCTACAATAATAAAAGAATGATACAATGATTGATTAATTGAGTTAGTAATTAAAACATGACTCCAACAGACCCCACGTAATACGCAGAATAACCAATCAGTAAGGGGAAATTTCACTTGGCTTGAGCATACCTTAAATATTAACCTATTCGACTAAAATTTCACCCACATTAATTTTAAGCCAGGGAGAATCGGTTGTAGGTGTGGGAGGGAGGTATTTTTAAACTTGGAAAATAAGAACCACGATAAAATATATTATAGCCTATATATATAGTCGGCCTCGGTAGCGTAATTGGTATAGCGCTGGCCTTCTATGCACGAGGTTGCAAGTTCGATCCCAGCCCACTTCGATGGCATTTAAGTGTGTTTAAATGCGACAGGCTCATGTCAGTAGATTTACTGGCACGAAAAAAAAACTCCTGCGGAACAAAATTCCGGCACACCGGCAGACGCTGATATTATATTCGTCATGTTAGGTGTGCGATATTCATAAACCGATGTAGAATACAGCAGAAAACACTACAAAAATTTCATGTAAATGCATTCAGTAGTTCCAGAAAAAAAATCACTTAAGTTTGAAAAATATGAACTTACGGAAAAAAAGATGTGTGAAATATATGCGCGGTCAAAATTTATTTAAAGAGCTTATTTGCAGAGATACCACCCACAATGCATATATTGTTTTTGAGCGCCAGTTTAATACTTCTTTTAAAACACAAAATAAAATGGATTTTTGACCTCTGATCTTTACCCAGTCTCTTTAAATGCCAGTAAAAGGTAGACAATACAAACTCATATTATATTAATTTAGGTCTTTGTATCTTCTGTATATAATTTATTTCATACCTTAATGTATATTTTACATATTGTTACAGAATTACTGAAAAAATACAACAGTCTTCGCTCACGCCTTATCTTCAATTACTTGCTACGCTCAAGGTACAGGAGTTGGCTCTGTAACCTACAATCTACATATTGGCGAATGAAATACGTAAGTAAGCTTGAAGTTTTAAAATTTGTAGTCAGAGTTTAGCTAGTTTTTATGTTTTAAGTGTTCTGATGCAATTTGTTAATAAAGCTTTGTTGTATTGAAGAGACTATTGTCCACTATGACACTGTCTACAGACACAATGCTACGTAGACGCGAAGCATGTATGGAGAGTACATGCGTGAATATACTGTAACATTTAATAAATTTGAAAACATGCGTACATTACATCTACATAAATTTATTCAACGATAACTTGGGAATCGAGGTTCTCTGATTATTCCTAGTATTTTTTTTTTGTTTCTTTACAGTAAATTACATAAAATCTTCCTACTTAAAACTTCTATTTATTTAACTGTTGACCATTTGGTATTTTTCCATCTTACTACAGGAGAACAAATTCTACTCCTGTAATAGATTCCTTTCATTTATTCTGTTTTCTTAACCTTATAGACAAGTGATACATAGAAAAGGAAAGAATAATTGGATTTGTATAATGCGATAATACAACGGAGAAAAATTGTAACGTTTGGACACGAAAAGTTGACTCTGATGTCACTCGTGGTATTATGGAGGAAGAAGCTGTGTTCTTACCTGTATATTATGTAAATTTGTTATATCTACATACAGAATGAACCATAAGTAATGTCCTTTAGGAATTAGTTCCGAAGAACGTTTTGAGCACAAAATGTCATTATACACATGGGTTCGATTATTGTTATTTTTAAAGTTATTCGTAAAAATCTGAACGTGATATTGTGAATCAGGGTTTGGAGTAGCTTATACATTGCAACATAAACTAAACGAAGGATTGCACTTTGACGAGGCAGAAAGGGAAGATTGTCCGGTGACTATTAGCTTCTCTCATCAGGGACAGCCGTGCCGAGGTACGGAACGCTACGCGCGCCATTCACATCCGTGCGGCCAAGTGCATTTTTTTAGGAATGATATTTGAAAGTCTTCTTCTAAAATGAATATGTTTATTTTATGATTAATACAGTATTTTGAATTAATATTTCTGTGTATTTTAAGTGAATAGGCTAATTCTTAGTTCTGCTGAAAAACACTGTTATTTCCGTACGTTTGAACCAGCTGTAGGCCAACAGCGTGGCTCAGCCGGTTAAGGCGCTTGCCTGCCGGTCTGTAGTTGCGCTCGGGCGCGAGATCGATTTCCGCTTGGGCTGATTACCTGGTTGAGTTTTTACCGAGGTTTTCCCCAACCGTAAGGTGAATGCCAGGTAATCTATGACGAATCCTCGGCGTCATCTCGCCAAATACCATTTCGCTATCAACAATCTCATCGACGCTAAATAACTTCTAGTTGATACAGTGCCATTAAATAACCAACTAAAATAAATAAATGAAAAAAAACCCGCTGTAACTCCTTAACGATTGATAATCGAATGCAAGTTCATATGGTATCTTATGCTCAGAATGGCCTATAAAAATCAATTCTTAAGCGCGGGTGATTAGTTGTGAATGACCATGTGTAACAATATCTGTATGTCTGTCTTTGTCTTTATATGTGTATACATGCATTTGTATATATGTACATTGGTAGATCTATATACGAAATAGCTTCAAATTGTTCTTGAATATGTTATATTATAGTTTATTAAAACAAAATACAATAACACATATTTTACACAGCATTACTTTCAAAGTGACATCCTTCTGTAGTTACACATTTTTTCCACTGTCCATAAAGTTGCTGGAAACATTCCAGGAATCCATTCTTTTCAAAATTATTCTTCTACTTTGTCGCATTAGTTGTGACATCTACAGAGTCTCTGACCGTTACCATTTTCATGCACGGAATGAGGTAAGAAGCAATAGATGACAAATTGAAAGAATATGAGCAATGGCTCAGATCTTTCAGGTGAGATACTGCTTGACCAATAAAGATAGATGTTGATACGCATTATCGTGCATGAGAACCCGATTATTTGATGCCCATTTTACCGGACGCTTTCTTCTGATATGTTCCTAAGGGGACGAAGAATTTCAACGTACAATTGAGTCGCTTGGTGCAGTAACAGCTTATCTCTACTTAAGTCATTATTCTGGCGATGACATTTTCCCATAATCTCCCATGTCTTCTCTATCGACTGTAAAGTTGTATTTCTTTGCGTTGACTCTAAATGGAGAGGAGTTTTTTTTATTTGAAGTGCTTGCTAAGTCGAACGTTTCAACATTAGCAATATAAAATATTACACTCACTTTTTATACATCAAGATCTTTGGGAGTATCATATACTTACAATGCAGTTTTCCAGCCATTCAGTTTTTCTGTAGGATTTAATATATCACTAGAGTCGGGAATTTTAGGTGCTAAAAGATAAGAATGACACTGAGTGTAGATGAATAGATGTGGTGCTCGTAAGGAGGGTTCCAAGCCTAGTTCACAGGAGTCCGGTATGTAGGCCTAATAATAGACAACACAGTCACAAGTACTGGGCAATGAATCTTGTGAATCGTGCGCTAATTTGTAAGAGGTAGTTAAGAGGATTAGAGACCTTTAACGGTACCAAAAGGAAAATACTGAATGCCAAGAATGACATGTCAAAGAAGTGGGGGCATGGCTTCTATTTTATAAACTATACCGAGGAAAATTATTAATTTTTATTATCTAAAATTCCGGGCTCTATATATCACCAAAGGAAGAACTTAATCTAAAAAATCCCCCTCGTCCTGGCTTAAAATTATCAAATAAAAATGATATTATTTCATTATTGAAATTCTTGAAACCAGAAAATGCACGTTCTCTTCAAAATATTTTTGATTCTCCACCAGTGTTCGATGAAAATCATCTTGAAATGAAATCAGTGATCACGAATAAGCATATATGGCACTATACCAGGCATGTCAAAAATCAGACACTGAAAGTGCAGTGTATGTGCGCGGAACGCCGGTCTGTGCAGATTGCGTCATTCACGTGTTGCTCTTCCCAGTTCTTAGCGGGAGGGATGTACATGAATCTATTCTGTTCTTCTAGTGTTCAATTAAATTGACATTTGGACATTATAAACATACTTACCAGAAGGAAAGAACAAAATTATTGTCAGTGTCTATATTTGACAATAATTGTAACACAAGAAACAATAGACTTACTCAGTTACAATTCAAAATGCAGTCGTTTGTAAAGAATAATTTATTTACATGATTTGTATACAGCATTTGAAGAAAATATAAATATTGCAGTAATTTCGAAACAACAAAAAACGAACACAAAATTTCATTTTACGCAGTAGGTACTGATTATTTCAAAGTAATACTCTTTCATTGTTCCTCAAGCATTATTGGGACCATTGGTGCACAAATGCTAAGAAAGAAAATATTTTACTCCCAATTACATGCAATAGGACATTGTGAGGCTTTTACACTGGAATCATTTCCTTGCTGTATATTAATATAAATTCACATTATCTATACTAATAATAAATCTGTAGTCGAAATTTTTCTGGTAATTTTCGATTTTCCAAAAATAATTGGTCCTACATATACAATTAACCACCCTGAAACCGAAAATAGCTTTTTTGAAATTTTTGTTTGTCTGTCTGTATGTATGTTTGTTACCTTTTCACGCGATAATGGCTGAACGGATTTCGATGAAAATTTGAATATAAATTAAGTTCGTTGTAACTTAGATTTTAGGCTATATGGCACTCAAAATACATTATTTAAAAGGGGGGGTTATAAGGGGGCCTGAATTAAATAAATCGAAATATCTCGCTTATTATTGATTTTTGTGAAAAATGTTACATAACAAACGTTTCTTTAAAAATAATTTCCGATAAGTCTTATTCCTTGAAAAATTTTGATAGGACTGATATTTAATGAGATAAATGAGTTTTAAAATTAAAATAACTGCCATCTAAGGCCGTGTAATGAATTAAAAAACAAATGACATCGTCTATAAGGGACCTTGGACAGCAACAATCGAAAGCTATGAAAGATAGCCTACAGATAAATGAAGTAATATCAGAAGCTAAATTAACCGATTTGTATAATTAATTATTAATCCACCATTGGAAAGTGTAGTTTCTCTAGATGGACATAATGCTGTAATGTTATTACAGTAACGTCTGAGTGAATCGAGGACAGGTAAGATTAAAATAGCTTCTTATGCACAGAAAACTTGATAGGCTATTCTGTACATTCGTTTCCTGTATTTCCTAAAATAATTTTTATGACCAAATGAGTGGTCTCTGGATCAAAATGATCGCATTTTAATTATGCAAATACAATTTAAATTAAGTAAGGTAATAAACGATTTATCCTTCTATCAAACACGAATGTTCCCTGGATCAAATGTCCTATTTCAATTATGTAATTACTTTATACATATATTTCTAACGGGTGCAGCGAAGCGCACGGGTACGGCTAGTTATTAATAAATTGGATAGATTAAGCTTGAATTTAAATTTATATATAGTTTATTTGGAAAACGTTGAGAGCAAGTATTAGCAAGTTGGGAGCGTTACTGAATTGAGTTAAAAGAGTACTTCACAAGCTGTGAAGCGAGGACATTTTCTTTATGTCAGGTTTAAAGATTTATTAACGTAAGTATATTAGAAAATATAGGAACGTGAGGTGGAAAATTCGCCATTATATATTATTTTTCCAGAAAATTTTTCCGCCTTACAAATAGCCGCTTTCTTCCTTCCCTTACAACCTCAAGAGCCTCACATGTATTACTCACTATATTCTAATCACTTATCAGCTTATCAAATAAAAGTTGTAAGTCGTTTAACCTTTGATGGCTGTGTTAGTACAGACTCCAAAACAACATCATTGTCATGTTTGTCTTGCCGTGAGAGTACTAATTAAGAAATAAGACAGGCGAATATCATATTTTGAGAACTTTACTAATATGATTTAAATTCTCATATCACTATTAGGTCCACATGATATGATGAAAGCCTTTCATTTTAAAATAATTACTATTGGCTGAAGAAAACATCATAACAGTTATGTTATATGATTCGTGATTTCTCTTCTTCGTTATATCTGTGGACTCCTCACTTCATTTTTCATAACGCATTCACAATCACAGCTCAATGAGCACCAGTACTGATCTGTGTTACTGAAACAAAAGCTGATCTGCTACTATAGGTACAGTACAGCCCTGTCGCGTTCCCCTCCAAGCCGATTCACTCCCTCCAGGTAGGGGAATAGGAACTGCACGTTGCATGCAGACCAGTGCAAAATGTGCAGGGTTTTGACATGCCTGCACTATACTAACGGAGTTTTCATCTGCAGTATAGTTTCGGAATTGATTTTCTTAATAAATCTTCTGTTTTTCTTATTGGAATCTTAAAACAAACGTTACTTTATTTGTAAAATATATTTGCATAAAAAATCTAAGGACTTTCTGCTAAAATTCTTATTGTGTATTATTTTGATAAGCTCAAACCTTATTATTATTATTATTATTATTATTATTATTATTATTATTATTATTATTATTATTATTATTATTACTATTATTATTATTGTTATTATCATCTCTTATTATTAATTCAAATTTTGTACTCCATAACGCAGTACCTCGCTTATCTATGTTTTTCCTGTAAGTTACTGTATTTTGAAGTGGAGTCACTACAGCTATTTACGAACAGTCTATGTTACTTCTACAATGTTCTTTGAATGCTTGTATCATGGATCACGGTTGTGTTCCAGGACCATACTTACAGGAACTGACGGTACTCTAATTTAAGAGGTCTCAGACTTTCTATGCAATAACGACTTACGTTTTCTATACTTTATTTAAAAATATTTGAAATTGGGTTCTGTTTAAATTATGTCTGACATTGGATTTGAATCATTTATACAATCTTAAATATTATACGAAACAAATGATGCGATTATATGTGCTATTAAAATTTCTACATTGTTATAAAACTTTGATATTGTTTTTCTAAAAGCATAGGTTTTCAACTTAAACAGTTTTTGCACCCAGCGTCTAAATTCCAATTTTACTCTTCGACTTTCAGAGCTAAATTAATGGTAAAACATTTCCAACATGCATTTTCCTTTGCTCTTGTACAAGTGACATTTATGTTTCTGGGGAGAGGTTTTTGGTTTCCGTTATGATGACTGGCCACAGTATAGAGAACATACAGTAAAGACACCTAAGCCATTTCGTGAGAACAAATTCAGAGTGTGCATGCCATGAAACCGGGTGTATTATCTGGAACCTCCACCAGATGGATCTCCATCTACGACAGGCCTGGCATAATTTAATATTAACTGAAAACATTCATTACTCATCTTTTAATAATTTTAAACACATGAGGCAAGGAATGGCAATATAAGCATAGTAATAATTACTTCCGTATGCATTCATCATGAAAATATTCACTAATTGACGCTAACGTTCAAGTCACTGTTTGAGGCTTATGTTGGTGAAATTGATCCAAGTACAACATACTACATCATGGCGTCCGTTGCGGTGAAGTGCGAACATGAACATCAACAATGGATATAATTATTTAGACTTTCTAGCGACATAATATTAATGACAGATAATATACATACAAGATTATTCGTATTACTGACCAATAAAATACTAGCGACATAGTTGGATTCATTGAGAACTAGACCTTACTGAGCTTGAATTTAGTACCAACAACATCAAAGGTGCCGACAAGAGTTGTCCCTACTGATTCTTCTTATACTGTGGACTGGCGTTTCGACTAGACCTATGGGCTGCACAAAAACACCACGTTTCGTCTTCTGTGACAGTGCTGTTCAGAACAATGTCATCATCAGGAGCCATGGTAATAAGTTTTTCTCCCAGTGCCATCCGAATTTATTTTCCTTCTGAAGTTAACATAATATTTTTGGAATAATGTGTTGACAAAAACGATGCAAGTTGGAATATTTGTGGAGAATATTGTGATAACTATTCACTGATATTCTAACTTAGGACGTTATGCCTTCAATATGTTTTCATATCTGCTCCAATGACACTTCGAACACGCTCGATGTTCTCGTTATTACGTGGGTCAACATTCCAACTTGCACGACATTCACGATATGTACACTTACCATTTCTTCGTCGCCGCATTGCCATACATTGTGTTAAGCATTGTCTACTCTTCTTCCACCTCGAGATTGAAGTAGACATAAACAAAACCAAAATGTAATATTCCGCGTTTGCACGTTCTGCCCAGTTGATAAAGGCTGCTGCAGAATTTCAGCACGAGAGCGGAAAACATTAATTAAACTAAGGAAACATCCGTAATATACTCACAGAGGGTTAGTAACAAAGCTTACATGATTTTAATAAAGTAAATAATCATGTAATTAACATATAAGTTCATCATATTTTCTCCACTGTTTATGGGTTTTCCTTTCTTGTGCTCAAACGAAATGGAAAGGCCTTATCAGCTTCAGCCATTGCATTGTCATCGTCTGTACTGTGTGAGGCAGGAAGATCCGTGCTTAAGACTTATGCGCGTTGCTATACTGAAAGTTACAGTATAATTTATAATGCAATATCTAAGAAAAATATAAACGTATTGTTTATATCATAAGAAAATGCTTCTTAAAAATGCGTTTAATTTAACTGGAATTCCTTTTCCATATTATAAATGTACGAGGGCTGTTTTTTCTACCTCCGATGGTCCATAAAAAAGACAATTGTAAATAACAAAATGAATTTATTACCAAAATACGTACAAACATGGTTACTTTTCGACATAATCACATGTGAAGATTGAGACATTTGTCATATCTTTGGACGAGCTTTCCAATCCCTTCATCAATTAAATCGTCTGCAGATATGGAAGTATGGAAACTTAGCTTGAGAATGAAAAATTCATTTACTGGAAGTACCTAATAGATATCTGGTTCTGGGTGGGGGGAGGGTTTGAGCTCCCTCAGCCCACTACCCCGTGAGTGCACCACTGCATCCACATAAGCAATCATTTTCTTTATGTTTTTCATTATCTGACTTTTAAGTAACCGTGAATATTAAATTTTCAAGAATATTTTCATTGTAGTGAGAAATCAAAACTATATTAAAAACACTTTTTTTTTTTTTCAATCTTTACTTACGTTTCATTATGTTACAACGATAACATTAATGGTGTTAATTATGATGGTGATGATAATAATAATAATAATAATAATAATAATAACAATAATAATAATAATATTAATAATAAAAAGGTAAAAAAATGGTATCCCCGTAATATGCTATGAAGACACTTGGGGGGGGGCATGGAGGTAGATACCCATGCTTTCCATGACCTCGGCAGTAGAACGAAGTGGTGTGGTCGGCACCACGCTCTGAACGCCTTTTACCCCCAGGAAAGACCCGGTACTCAATTTTATAGGAGGCCGAGTGAACCTCGGGGCCGTTCTGAAAGTTTGGCAACGAGAAAAAATCCTGTTACCACCTGGGATCGAACCCCGGACCTTCCAGTCTGTACCCAGCTTTTCTACCAACTGAGCTACCCGGCCGCCATAACAGTAATAATAATAATAATAATAATAATAATAATAATAATAATCATCATCATCATCATCATCAGCTGTGCAAACTCAGGTCTGAACTCCACAACTGATACCAACAACGCATCACTCACGAGACAAGTAAGCTAGGAGATCATGGGGTAGGATAGCCAGTTCCTTTCCCTCTCTATTGCATAGATCACTGACTAGTAGTAACATATTACACTAATCAGACTTCAGATGTATGCGAACAATTGTACTACCTGACATATACAGTCAAGTGTGATGTATGCCCGATAATAGATGTACATATCCGCCAAAATCTCAATCAGAGGTAGAAATAATAATAATAATAATAATAATAATAATAATAATAAAAATAATTTTGTTATAATAATAAAAAGAATATAGTCAAAGGTTTACAAAACCTAATTTATTGACAATATGCCATTAAAATATGATGTATGAAAGAAAATACATCAGATCAACAATACAGATTTAACAATACATTAACATTTGAAAATGACGAATACCGATGATCTTGATCAGCTGTTGGGAGCTCCATCCGATGAACACCGCACGCTGCTAAGAATGCAGGTTGGCCTATTTGTTGTCTGCGCATCTGAGTACACCTTAAAAATTTGAAACATAATTAATAGTAACCTTTTATTTATGACTACTATTCTATTTTTCATGTTATATTCCCGTTGTAAATTCTGAAATTAAGACTGTGCATAAAAGGCTCAATTCACTGGGAAAGATATACGTCTCATAGTAATTATATTTAGAGCCTAGATTTTCTCATAGATGTACAAAATATATGATATTACATCACTAGCCGCACAAAAAAGCTCCGTTTTATACGGTTTGTGTCTTTGGTATCTAACCTACAACCTTTTTTAAGTCCAATCTTCAAATATTTTAAGTTTCCTTTCGTAAAGGGCGAAGATAAAGAGGTCTGTCAGTGGAGTTCATTAAAAGGTTTACACGCTGAATATTGGTCTACTATATTTCTGTCAATTATTCTGGAAGCACAAGGAAGGTCTATTTGTTCTTGGAAGTGTGAAATACAGAATGAATAAGCCCAAAGTCACTAATGTCACTTCTCAATGAGAGGATCCTGTTCAAAATGTGCTTAATGCAGTTTTTGACCAAGTTGAGTTATATACCAAAACAGGTATTCTGAGACATTACTAAATGTAGTAGGCCTAACTATGGGTATAAATTTTACCATTTTCCCATATAAAAATTCTTATAAAAATAAGGCTCTGCTGCAAACTACTTAACGTATGATACTCAGTATCAGAATATATCTAACGCAAAAATAAAATAATACGAATGCATGTTTTAAGGTCGTTAGAGACGCACGTGTTTTCATTTAGTAATGTAACAGCGTTTTGCACACTTCAGCAAGTCTTTCTACCGTGTTATTTTATTAAGGAAAAAATCTGTTTTCCTAACTGAAGGAACATTGTTTACACATACTTACAGTATTTCAATATTGGATTTGTTTTTATTTTCTTTAATTATTTACTTATGTATTTATCCATTTATATACAAAATAAAAGAAGAAAAATTTTAAGAAACTCATTGTTGCATTTTTCGACATTACAACAACAATAGCTGCTACCGGTAACAATGAACTGTGGCGGCGGTCCTCTAGGTTAAATACATACATCAAATTCCTGTTAGAGATTCATTTTTTCACAATAGTTTAATAATATAAATTCTTATATTATTAAATTATATTATCCTGTAATACAATAAAGTGAAAAGGAACGACGAGGATTTGAGCCTGAGAAGTTAACATCAGAATTCAGACGTTGTTCCAATTGAGCCACGGGAGGAGGGGGGGGCACAAGTAAGGAAACTTAATAATATGCGGAAAAATTGGCCCAATCCCCCTCCAAGACGTCCTGATGATGTGGAAGCTCGTCCAGGACATGTCCACTCGACTGCAAAATATGATCGAGATTACAGGAAGATGGACTAAATATTCAATCCTGGCTTTTGGTTTGGTTTTTTAATGTTTAATAAGGCAGACACCAGTATGATTATTTTGTTTATGTCACGAAAGATGTTTTTGTTGAGTATAAAAATTGTCTTTCTTTTTGTCCATTTGCAGCCATAATATCATCATAAATAATGATAAAGTGATGACATAAGGCATTCATGAATCTGATGTTAATTAGGCCTCCTAAAACAGTCGTAAAAGAGACAGCAGCAATTGTATTTTCTCCATGTTTAAAAAAAAAAATAAACAGCACTCGATGGTATTCGAACACACGACCTTACGAATACCAGCCCGCAACCCTACCATTACTCTACAAGTGTAGAGTATAGAACACTTTAATTATAACTGTATATAGCAGGCATCGTGGTCTAACAATTTGTAACATCGCCTGTCTCCGAACTGTAGCGAAGATACCCGAAGGGAACTTAGTATCTAGATAGTGGTGACTTTTTCTTTTGACAGCTGTACATCTAGCAGAGTTAATATTAGTTTAAATAAATATTTGTATGTTCTATTACGTTTTCGTGAAATTAAATAATAATGCATGCTTACGATTGGTAATATTCTGGCGTGAGAGACGTGGTAACATGCTCAGCTGGATCCATGCAACTGACAGTACTATGCATAGACGTACAGCTCAGCTGAGTTCAAGCTCCTTGTCCATAGGTTTCCTGCCGAGCGGATGACAGTTCAGTACAGGTATTCGATAGACACAGTGTCATTTTAAGTGTATCAACTTACAATATCATTCACAGTTCAGGAATATTATATGTTATTAATTCATGGAGAAAGTCGTCGTAATTCAAGTGCGGCAAGATGTACCGCCAACGTTTTTCGCAAAGAAGGTTACCTACGTATACGAACTTTTACAGTAGTTTCTCAACGGTTATTATAAACTGGAAGTCTCTTATCCCGTTTCGAAAACTTCACAAGCAGAAATTTATTTAAAAATGATACTGCTTTACGGAAGCTGGAGATATTAAGATTTTGCATTAGAAAAAAAGTTCGTGTGATTTTGTACAGTAAAATATTGTGGTTTATATTTAGAGGTACAATAAAAATGGAGCAATATTGTTAAATAAAATGTAAATTTAGCTTAATGTTCTATTAATTAGATTGAAAGTTTGTATTTGCTTCTCGTTTTATCTAGACAACAGTTGTTCTGGTCCGCCTCTGCATTAGAGCAGAGAATCATTCTGTTTTGTACCGGATGTCTGTACCGCTTGAGGTATACTGAGTACTTGTAAATCCCTCCTCCAAATCCAGTTACATTGCCAAACGTCTAATACTGTGAACTTTAATATATAATTAGTTAAATTTTGCAATTAAAAAAAAATTGTGGGGACATTTTTTTTTTCCTTATGACATGAATAATTTATCAGTTAGAATAATGGCTCTTACCCCTTAAAACCTGTAGTGTTTATAATATTCAGAATATTCAATGATGCTAGAAACTACAAGGCTACCGTGAAAATTGGCACAACATATTATTATGAACTTCTTGCACCATTCGAACTACAGTATATCACTCTCAAGTGAATCGGGCTTATTTCTCTCAAAATGGTAAATTTTATTTACTTTCAGACTCCTAGTCTATATCTTTTTGGCTAACACCTCCTTTGAATTGTACAAAGAGAACGAAAATGTATAATAATAATAAAATAATAATAATAATAATAATAATAATAATAATAATTATTATTATTATTATTATTATTATTATTATTATTATTATTATACTGGTATAAATATAACGATTTAATTACTATATTATCAGTGGCCGAATTGGGTCGGTATCAGCCGGTATGGCATAGCTGAAGTAAAATAAGATACCAAAAAGCATACCGGTAGTAAATATTTAAAATTGACTGCTATTTAGTGAAGCTGATCACACAATCAATTATGCTAACAAATAGTGTCGTCATACTCTGTACCCTCTCATAGACATGGGTACAGTACTACAACGCGTGATGTATTATATTTAGTACACGCCTGGGAGCAGTGCCCTATTTAAGAAATCCCCAAACTAGTTGTATCGCAAGACAAGTCTGTGCATACCGGCAGTAATTTTTTCCAATTCGACCACTAGAAATAATTTAATCGCAGGGTACACCAGAATCTTCTGTAAACTACTCAACTGTGTACCAATATTCAGGGTGGAAGTGAAATAGCGTTGAAGATTGAAAGGGACGGTACGGTACACGTATATGAATAGAAAACTTATATTACGTATTCTGATGAAATGCACGGTTAATTAGAAAATTAAGTTTGAAGTTTCAGCAGTCCGGCAACATCGCCGCTAACACACTCTACTCGTGACACAGATGTAAGAGGTCAATGAACTTGGTGTGTGTCGGTAGGTGAGGTGCTCTCTGTCAAGTCGTTGCCACTTGCTCGCATCGTGCAATGGCTTGAATTTAGAGGTTTTTAATATTAAATTTACACGAAAACCGTGCACGTTATTGAAACACGCCAGGAGGATAAATTGTTGTTTATTAGATTCCCTATCGATATGGACAAAAATCATGATCCTACTTTCAATAGTTACCGAATAAGAGATTGTTAAACATTCGAGGGGAAAAAAACTTTTTTTGAAACAACCATTAATTTTCCACCTATATGATATTATAGTTTTTTGTTACATACAACATGAGTTATTCGCTCTGGAAAACTGCAAGGCTATTTCACTTCCACACTGTATAAAATATATGTTGAATATTAATTCTCCCCTACCTTGAAACTTTCTTCGTTCGGAAGGCAACTTGATTGGACATCTCAGATAATCTCTTCGTATTTCAGGGTAAAGAAAATGGGAATATTTGTTCTCACTATAAAGGGTTGATATGTATAATCTTCCACAATTTCAGTCGAATCCATGAACCTATTTAAACTGATCTCTTCTTCCAGCATATTCTCAATACTGCACCAATGTCTTTAAGTTCTTATATATTCCCACATATAGTGTATCAATTTTTTTAGAGGGTATCATGTAACGGATATTGATATCATTCTTCTGATAACTTTTGCAACTCTGCACAATTCTCAAGAAGCTCTTTTGTACTCAATTCACTTTAGTGTCGCTCCACACTTCTGACGCTGTTCCCATTCTTCTGAGAACAATAACATAGCTGTGTAAATCCCAATGTGTTCATCTGCATCCGCTCACATGTATCGTATCACACATCTCATGCTAATGGTCCTCCTAATAAATACTTCCCAATGCCATCGTGCCACTCTATATCCCGTACACTACACAAGTGATACCAGTCCCATTCTTCAGACACTTTCCCGTTAATGCATCACTCTTACTGTACTCCTTCATTTATGGTTCATACCAGTCCTCTATAACACAAGTGATTCCAGTACAGTACAATTCATGCCTGCACAATTTTATTACAGTACTAATTTACTGTCCTCCACCATATTCCGTTCATAGTAGCGTCGTATAAAACACGTGATGCTGATTGTCTTCTTTCCAGCACAATTTATTACAACACCATTTTTACTGTCATTCCCTATGTGCCGCTAATAGTAGCGCCGTATAACACGACTGATTGTGATTACATTCTTCCCAGCACAATTTTATACAACACCATTTTTACTGTTCTGGACTATATCACGTCCGTAGTAATGACGTTCAACACGAATGGTTCTGGTTGCTTTCTTCTAAGAACAATTGTTTCCGAACAATTTATATTGCCATACATTATGACCCGTTCACAGTAGAAACGTTCAACACGAATGGCTTTGGTTGATTTTTTTCCCAGCACAGTTTCTTATAAAGTATTATTACTTTCCTCTAACTCTAATTCTGGGAGTGCCGTGCACACGAATGGTTCTGATTGCTTTCTTGCCAGCACAAATTCTTTCAATACTTAATACCGCTGTCCTCTATGTTCAGTTGATAGTAGCGCTGTGCAACACGAGGTGTTCTGGTTGCTTCCCAGCACTATTTATACTGCCCTCCTCTATGTTCATGTAGTGCGGTACAACACGAGGTGTTCTGGTTGCTTCCCAGCACTATTTATACTGTCCTCCTCTATGTTCATGTAGTGCGGTACAACACGAGGTTTTCTGGTTGCTTTCCAGCACTATTTATACTGTCCTCCTCTATGTTCATGTAGTGCGGTACAACACGAGGTGTTCTGGTTGCTTCCCAGCACTATTTATACTGCCCTCCTTCATGTTCATGTAGTGCGGTACAACACGAGGTGTTCTGGTTGCTTTCCAGCACTATTTATACTGCCCTCCTATATGTTCATGTAGTGCGGTACAACACGAGGTGTTCTGGTTGCTTCCCAGCACTATTTATACTGCCCTCCTTCATGTTCATGTAGTGCGGTACAACACGAGGTGTTCTGGTTGCTTCCCAGCACTATTTATACTGCCCTCCTCCATGTTCCTGTAGTTCGGTATAACACGAGGTGTTCTGGTTGCTTCCCAGCACTATTTATACTGCCCTCCTCTATGTTCATGTAGCGCGGTGCAACACGAGGTGTTATGGATGCTTCCCAGCACTATTTATACTGCCCTCCTCTATGTTCATGTAGCGCGGTGCAACACGAGGTGTTCTGGTTGCTTCCCAGCACTATTTATACTGCCCTCCTCTATGTTCATGTAGCGCGGTGCAACACGAGGTGTTCTGGTTGCTTCCCAGCACTATTTATACTGCCCTCCTCTATGTTCATGTAGCGCGGTGCAACACGAGGTGTTCTGGTTACTTTCCAGCACTATTTATACTGACCTCCTCTATGTTCATGTAGCGCGGTGCAACACGAGGTGTTCTGGTTGCTTCCCAGCACTATTTATACTGCCCTCCTCTATGTTCATGTAGCGCGGTGCAACACGAGGTGTTCTGGTTGCTTCCCAGCACTATTTATACTGCCCTCCTCTATGTTCATGTAGCGCGGTGCAACACGAGGTGTTCTGGTTGCTTCCCAGCACTATTTATACTGCCCTCCTCTATGTTCATGTAGTGCGGTGCAACACGAGGTGTTCAGGTTGCTTCTCAGCACTATCATACTCCCTCCTCTACGTTCTGCAAAACGAGTTGCTCTGGTTGCTTTCTTCCACTTGGTTTCGTGGCTAGACGTGCTAACCGTTACTCCACAGGTGTGGGCCCTAAGTTTAGTGTAATGTGTGTTTAATGAATGACTGAAATTTAGTATTGACTGAAATTTTGATTTGCAGAGTAGGTTTTTCATACTCTGCTCTGTCGGTACTAGAATTTTGATTACACTAAAAATTTAGAAATGTATAATGTATATATAGATAAATTAAGGGAGTCCTCGTGTGCCTGGTGGTCGGGCAGGACTTGGCGCTGGAGTCTCGTGCCTGGTGGTCGGGCAGTTCACAGCGCTGGAATCTTGTGCCTGATGGTCCGGTAATACTTGGCGCATGTAACTGCAAACATTAACCATTTAAAGAACTAACAACACATAATATGCTTCTCAATGTTACATTATAATAGCAAATAATACAAGTCTCATTACCGGTATAATAAAATAATTGATATGCAACATTCTGGAAGAAAGGCAATGCATCATTTAGGTACGAAATAGCTCCTTTCTCTGGTGTTAATCATAGCAGGCACAAGGCTGTGCAATTATTAATTTCTGTGTTCTGTAAGTTCAAGTTTATACTTCGGTGAAATGAAGATTTAAGAAATAATTTTGATGTCATGACTCCGCACATTTCTGGAAGTGGCTTGTTTACGGTCACAATGTCACGTGAATGGCTACAGCACGCTTTGTGAGAACCGCTTCTTCATGGGTTATAGGCTGTCGCTGGCTTGAGACGAGAATCTATTGAAGATGAGAAGAGACGTGGAGGACAAACAATAGTGACTGAGAAAGGCAATGAAGAGTGGAAGCCATGACTGAAAAGAACCCAACTTTGATATTATTTTAAAGACAGAGTTGACTCTAGTCATTAGTTAGCCAAGTATTTCAGCAATACATGTACGCCTCCAAGTACAGAAATATATTCATTAGGAGTGTAGAACAGAAACATGCGAGAGAAATATAATTATTTGAAGGCATACTGTACTGTTTCTACGGATGTACTCTAGAACAATGAGAGGGATGGCGAGATGACTTACAAATTAAGAAAAATAAACGTCTTAAGATAAATTTACGTTGCATTTAGAATCATAACATTGAACAAAGAAAAAGAACAGCAGTTTAAGATAAAAAATAATAAAATTCGATAAATTCACCTGCTTTTAAGAAAGTAGTTTCTCAAATCTGAACTCTACATTCACAAGCTGTTATCATTTTCAATTTGTCTTTTTGTTGTCATGGCATTCATAGTCTACAATAAATTTATTTTGTATAAATAATAATTTGTAAATACCATAAAAAATTTAAGAACTTCTTTGGAAGCTCGAAATATTTTTCTAATATTTTGACCCAATAGTGGCCTACGCTCCGCGAAAAAAAAAATACAGTTTTAGCATTCCATCATTACGTGCATATTTCTTTAATATATATTTCATTTTGTGGAATTACAACCAGTTTAATTCAACTGTGTAAAAACGGATTCAGTATCCGCGACTGACGTAATTGCTTTGCGTTTTTTTTTTCCATAAAAAACTGAGTAAGTTATTGTTTAAAATTGTTCGATCTTAACTCCATATCTACAAAAATGAACTCACAATCATTACTTTTGTTGTAACATAACGCATGTAGCTGTATTTTCTATGAGTTTTAAATATATTGAAATAAAACAAAAACATTTTTTTTTTCAAGTGATGACTAGAAATTGAGTTTCTTTATAAATCAGGCGATTTTATCTCTGGCTATTATAATGATAACATCTTGGCCTGCAAGCTACTATTCAATGTATTTAATTGATCGAAAAATATATCCGCAACGTAAGTCAGTCTAAGAAGCCAAGGAGAAGTGCAAAATTGGTTTGCATATTTCCATTTCTTGTCTTGCAGGTATCGGTATATTAGACGTTGGGTGGTGTGACCTGATTTTGAATAAAATTATCGTTATTTTCGATTTTACAGGGATTTCTATATTTCGAATTGAGTGGAGTACCAGTACGATAGTAGGGAAGTCGCAAACAAATATCTAACCGAAAGGTATCGCACCTTCATAATGTCTGGGAACCACTGCTTTTGAATATAGGTAAGCAAATTGTTCTGGCATTTATGATCATTCGAAGTAGAGCTGGAGGAAAATACATACATAAGCCTAACTTACAACTCTGATCTTCAGCGAGAACTCATTACGAGCTTATGGTCAATAAATAGACTACGTCATTGTTATAGTATTATGCTAGCATGTCCAGCATTTAGGCCTACTGGTACCTAATACACTCCAAAATGTCATATCTCTGCCAACAATTCGCAATGCCTTGAAGTAGCTACTACTTTACTCCCACCGTTGATTGCCTTGACATTACACTTGCGTTTCCGCTTTAAAACTCAAAGAAATGAAGATGGAAATGTCCAAGAAAAGCATTTGGTATAAAATACATTCTAAGGAAGTTTTATAAACGGAGATATTTTTGACAAGGTTAAACTTCATTAGTTATTACTAGGGAGCGGATTTTTATGTGCTAAAAAATGTAAATATATTTATTTTATATGTGCTAAAAAGTACGAAAATATTTGCTAAAAATAAAAAAAATATTTCCTTTAAATATGACAAAAATACCTTACTTAGCTTGGGAAAAAAAATGTTACTAGGTACTCACCAACCACACTTGAGTGCTAGTAGTTGGCCGAGAATTGCAGTGAACAACAAAGGTCATCTCCAAATTCTCCATCATAAATACATGCCGATTATCTCTGAATAACGACTTATACTGTGAAAACGATCGCCAGACGTGCATATTTAAAGAGAGGAATGTCACAAACACCGTCAATTTCACCTATAGGCACACCCTCCAATACTTGAGCAACTTTACACATTTTTTTATATCCACTGTTTTTCCCAAACATATTCTGGAATATGTCCCTTAGTACTTGTACTTCTGAATCTGGTAGCGAATCTAGATTAATTTTCACGGCACGCACCACCTTGTTTCAGACAACAGGTTTTGGATGTTTCGAGTTTTTTTATGGTGTCACACAGAGAGCTTAAATTTGCTATATCAAAGCAAATCGTTTTTAAACAACCATATTTCAGTATATCGTGAAGGATATCCATTGACGAAGCCCAATAACAGGGAATCACAACAAGACGTATTGCCTTACTTGATGGACATGAGTGAGAGGCGAGAGATTTGTTTAAATTAAATAATGTTCATACCCGAACTCGTATCTATTGTGTTTCACAAACAAAGCATGGAATGAAATCATCTTCAGCAATAAACATTCCTAATTATGTGTTGCAAGATCTCTCCTACTTGTCCATGTTAATTTATTCTCTAATAATAACACTGATATGCTGACTAGCAGTTCTCAGAACTTGAGGCGATACTATTACGAAAATGGATCACGGATACACCACACAGCGCTTGGAAACACGAAGGAACTAAGAATTCTTAAAAAGATAACGTACTTCTGAGTGACATAATTGATTTAGTTTTAAAATGTTTAAAAGTTCTTGTAAAAAAATTATTTAAGTAAAAAAAAACTCCAAGATTTATGTGTTTATAATAGATTTCCTGAAAATATGTATTTACATAATTGTTTTGTGAAAATATGCGTTTTTATGGGAAATAAAATTCGGGTTTTAAACTTGAACCTTCAAGTTCGGAATTTTTAACTTTGTTAATTGTGTTTTATCACACGCAAAAATAATATTTAATTACATAGGAATCCGCTCCTTAGTTATTACGTTGCTTTCAATGTTACATATTTCGCGGAGTATGTTTCATTATTATGGAAGCAAATAAGTTTCAAATATCTGTTATTCTGTCTAGAAAATAAATCTGAAAATTCTTTATTTAAACCTCTAATGAACTTAGTCCGCAACATTTGCTGCACGAGCCACTAGTTAAAATACATTCTTACTGCAAAGAGGGCAAGTAGAATAATAGTTGAAACAAAGTTTATAGAATGGTATAGACAATTTTAATAGTAAATTCTGACCTTAATAAATCAATACACATCCTGGTCTTTAGTAAACTTTCTCTAATGTAATAAAGAAATTTTCCAACTACTTTGGCCATACACAGTATAAATACCCGCAGAAAGAAAATGTTCATACACCATTATCAAATTTATCATGCTATAAAAAAGAAGCAATTTTCATGACAATACAAATTTAAAGTAGTCTTCCTGAGAACATTAAAATCATAACCCAAACCCTGCATTGTTTAAGGTAAAGTTAAACAATTTCTTTATATCTCACAATTTCTATTCTTTATACGAATTCTTCACATTTCTCAGTACTGTGTAATATTAATGTAATAATCTTCTGCGTATATTTAATACATTATTAAATGGTAGCAGTACTGCATTGTATAAATTGTTATTGTGTTAATTATGTATATAATTCCTATTTGTATATTTTCATACATTAGACACAAGAATTGGACCTGTCCTTTATTGTAGCTGTAAAGCAACTTTAAGAATATTAGCCCCAAATATGTCTCAAACACTTTTAACCTTTGTTCCTCTCTCAAAGTGAGAGTCCAATTTTCACAACCACACAGAACAACCGGTAATATAACTGTTTTATAAATTATAATTTTCAGATTTTTCGAAAGCAGACTAGATGATAGAAGCTTCTCAACCAAATAATAACAGGCATTTCCCATATTTATTCAGCGTTAATTTGCTCTCGAGTGTCATTTAAATTTGTTACTATTCCTCCAAGGCATTTGAATTTTTCTACCTTTTCAAAGGATAAATTCCAATTTTTATATTTCCATTTCGTACTATGTTGTGGTGCCGAGACATAATCGTATACTTTGTATTTTCGGGGTTTACTTCCAAACCTATCTCCTTACTTAGTTCAATTAAAATTCACGCGTTTACCCCAACCGCTTGTGGATTTTTTCCTAACATATTTACGTCATCCGCATAAACAAGCAACTGATGTAACCTGTTCAATTTCAAACCCTCTCTATTTTCCTGGACTTTCCTAATGACATATTCTAGAGAAAATTAAAAAGTAAAGGTAGACAGTGCATCTCCTTGCTTTAGACCGAAATGCATAACACTAACAAAGATATATGATAAAAGAAGAGTGTTTAGAAACAAACAGTGGCACACCCACTGGGAGACTACTCGGGGTCAAGCTTCCTAAGTGATGATGATGATTATAATAATAATAATATAATAATAACAATAATAAAACAGAAAAAGAAAGAAAAAAAAAAGAAGGCGAAAGGTTTTAATGCTTGACGAGACTGTATCTATTAGTATCTGCAAGTATTATTGTGGGAAATGTGTGATGTTTGAAACAGTTTAGTTTTAATAGGATTCTATGTGGATAAATTTATAGATTTTGGAAAACTCAAAGTTTCGATGATGTTCGAAGTTATGTAAATTTTATTTGGACAATATTTAGTAGCCGTAAACTTTCCCAGCCAGCCAATCACATACAGCGACGCTGTCTGTACTTGTGAGTCCATCTACGCTTTGCGTACAGCTTTAATGTTCGTCTGAATATGAATAGAATATGGTTATACTTTTGGGTGTGCCACTGGAAACAAGTAAAAAATGGTAAATATAAACTCACCAAAATTGTTACAAGCGAGGGTGTTTCTTGTCCTCCTTCCTGTAAAGGAAAGAAATGATAATCTGTATTACAATTCATTATATCATTTGTTTAAAGCCAGTCAGATAACACTAATTAGGTGGGATGTCTTTGTTGAAGTGTTAGCTGTCATATCCAGGTATAATCATCTCCTCTTGCGCTTCTGTAAAGAAATAAAGTGACATTCTGTAACATAATTAATTTGTTTAAGGTCAGGTAAGTGACATTAATTACGTGAAATGTCTTTGTTCAGATATCTTGTCCAGGTATATATTCGTCCTGCTGTTCTGCAAAGAAATAAAATAACGATATGTAATACAGTTCAAGTGATTAAATCCTTTGTTTAAAGCAGTGTAGTCACTTTTATCGTTGATAAATTAAATCGTTATTTGTAATATAACCTGGCTTCTTCCTATTTCGCCCACAATTTTTCAGTGTCACGAATTATTTCGGACACGAATAATTAATACAGTGTTATTTTCAGTGGGCTTACGTATATTCACATACTACATTAGCAAAATGACAAAAGTGTCATTGAAGTGAAGTGTGTAAAATCATTTTTTTTTTTCAATTTTTTGTATAAAATATAGTTGAGAGTGTGGAAAAACACGCAGTATTAAGTTAATTTTTGGAACTTTGAGCGACTGTGCGTAAATATACTTTTTGTATTAATTGTCTTCTAGATTTTAGTCTTCATGTTGTGTGTCAACAATGTAATTTAATTTCGTTTTAAAATTTCCATGGCCTCGTGAAAGTCGATGTTGCATAGAACAGACAATCATAAAGAAGAATACACTGCAGAAAATTGCATTTTAATATCATACATGAATTTTTCATCGTATTTATTTTCAATTTTTATTTGTTTAATTAATTTCACGTTCATTTTCACAATTTTAATATAGCCTAAGTTTTTCTCCTCGTTATGAACGTTAAATTTGCAAAATTTGGCACGAATCAGTCAAAGCGTGTAGATTTGTATCGAGAACATTCACTTTAAGATGCTTACTTCACTAAACCATGTTTGTGGACCTAAATAATACTAAACATTTTAGAGAGTCCGTCAAAATGAAATATGAAAGAGTCCTGACACTCAATAGGCTTGAAGCCGCTGGTCTAAGTAGCAAGAGTACAGAAGCTACTACAATATAGAGGCAGGAGTGCATTATTATCTAAGTTTGATACTCAAACACATACCTTTCCCTTCGGGACAAGCGGTTTTTCCCGGACGCTTGATCTTGTGGCGTTTCTTCCGGCTTTGGAAAATCTTCCCGTTCAGGAACAGGCTTGCTCGTCGATGGGAGAGCCGTTGCCTTTTCTTGCTGTTCAGGAACAGGCTTGCTCTTTGAGGGGAGAGCCGTTGCCTTCTCTTCCTGTTCTGGAACAGGCTTGCTGGTTGAGGGGAGAGCCGTTGTCTTCTCCTGCTCAAGTACACCAGATGATCGGTGTAGCCTTGCGGCAGAGTACTCGTCTCCCAAGACACTCACGTAGAAGTCATGGAGATAGTACTGAGCCGGTAAACTGCAGGTCTCCGTGGCTCTCTGTGACACGGGTTCTCGAGGCGGGTAGTCGTCGTATTCCACGACTCTCAGTTCCCGTTCAGAGCAAGATTCCGATGCCGGCAGATCGTAATGATGGTGGTGATGTCTCCGCCTATGCTTCAGCATTACGTTCTCGGTGGTGAGAGACATTTTTGGATCGGGCTCGGGTTGAGGCTGGACCTGGTTGGCGTATTGACTGTACAGCCAATAAGCCGTTGCCCCGGCTAATCCACCGATCCCGATCATCCGAGCAGCATTCGCCACTGGGCGGTTCAGTAGCGAACGGCTCCTTTCGCCCCAGTCAACAGAGCGGATGCTCTTCGTTAAATTCCTTAATTTCCACATGTTTACACAGCTAACATTAAGCTTAGTATGCCTGTAACATAGCAACGGCATTGCTATTGTTGTCTTAACATCGTGTACATTCTCGCCATGCGGATCAGTTTCAGAAATCTTAGCTGCTGTTACGCTGAGTATCGTTCATGTAGGTAGACCGTTCCCCCCTTTTCTTATAATATTAGTATTAGGGGCTATGTTTTGCTTGTGTTGTAGGCATAGCAAAAATTGAATGTTTTAGATCCATTAATACACGTAACGACTTATATACCAAGAGTTGGCCTACATATTAATGAATACCGAGCGAGTTGGATCGTGCAAGGTTTACTATGTATTTATATTCTCTTGTAAAGTTTT
The DNA here is from genome assembly GCF_040183065.1 of Periplaneta americana. Taxonomy (NCBI): domain Eukaryota; kingdom Metazoa; phylum Arthropoda; class Insecta; order Blattodea; family Blattidae; genus Periplaneta; species Periplaneta americana. The sequence continues at coordinate 142,658,030 of NC_091121.1, read as the reverse complement.
AATAAAGAAAATATATACTTCTTCACAAAAGGAAAACCCTTCTATATAAAAAGTCAGACATCACACTCGCTTCTATAGTAGACAACAAGCAACCAAAATATTGGAAAGTAATGACTTTTTATAATAATGTTTCTTATAAGTTGCATAATTGAAAAAAAAAAGAAAAGAAATGTAAAGATAATTTGAAATCTTGTAATAAAACTTAATATCATTCCTAATAATATTCATGCAGTACATGTGATAAATATGCCAGTGGAGGAGTATACATGTTGCATTGCAAAATTTTGCACATAAATGCACTGGCCAGACTAAAAGAAATTATAGAACTAGATGTTCGGAACATAAAGCAGATTTTTGTCATAGAAGAAATTTGTATCTCACTTAATAGAGAATAACCACGAACTTCAGAAAATGTGAGAAGCCTTACAAATTTTAAAATCAATAAAAAAATGAAAAATCAATAACGTTACCGAAGAATTTTATATTGCCAAATTTTTCAATAGCAGTATTATTTTACTTAATGAACTACCTAACTCAAACAACATGTTATGTTATTTAAGTTGGCCAATAGATTCTTTCTTTACTTTAACGTGCATCCCCCTATTCAGTCAACAACACGCATTCGTCTACGTAGCGCCACACACCTGCATCTGATTATTCTCTGCAAGTTATCCTCAGTTTAGTTATTTAGATAACAATTCACCTTTTTATTTTCGCTTCACTAAATCTGCTTTATTGAATTTTTTCACATGTTCAAAACACTTTCATAATTTTGCCTCATGATGACTCGGCCACAAACACTACTCTGTTGAACTCTGTAACTTTACGCGTCCACATCAAATATTGTAAATTTTGTAGACTTTTACTTCTGCTGTAAACTGCAGCAACAGCAAAGGACGAAACAAAGAATGGAATTTTTACAACTTCCCCAAAGATCCCTGTATATATAAAGGGTGATTGAGACCCCCAGTAATAGTCATTTATTTCGGAAACTAGTGCATGAAAATTTTCGAGAAAAAAATATTCATAAGTAAAACTATATTGCCATATCTTCCAATATATATATATATATATATATATATATATATATATATATATATATATATATATATATATCGTAAAAATTCCTTCACTCACATAAATATAAATGTTCAATCTCTATATAAAAATAAATTAAAAACTGACCTTTTTTTTTACTCTCAACCCTGTATGTTCCCATTATTATTATTATTACTACTACTACTACTATTATTATTATTATTATTATTATTATTATTATTATTACTATTATTATTATTATCATTATTATTATTGTTATAAGTCAGGATCTATCTGATGCTTTTCCAAGTCACTGTGGGCTAAAGCAGGGAGATGCACTATCACCTTTACTTTTTAACTTCGCTCTAGAATATGCCATTAGGAAAGTTCAGGATAACAGGCAGGGTTTGGAATTGAACGGGTTACATCAGCTTCTTGTCTATGCAGATGACGTGAATATGTTAGGAGAAAATACACAAACGATTAGGGAAAACACGGAAATTTTACTTGAAGCAAGTAAAGCGGTCGGTTTGGAAGTAAATCCCGAAAAGACAAAGTATATGATTATGTCTCGTGACCAGAATATTGTACGAAATGGAAATATAAAAATTGGAGATTTATCCTTCGAAGAGGTGGAAAAATTCAAGTATCTTGGAGCAACAGTAACAAATATAAATGACACTCGGGAGGAAATTAAACGCAGAATAAATATGGGAAATGCGTTTTATTATTCGGTTGAGAAGCTCTTATCATCCAGTTTGCTGTCCAAAAATGTGAAAGTTAGAATTTATAAAACAGTTATATTACCGGTTCTGCTATATGGTTGTGAAACTTGGACTCTCACTCTGAGAGAGGAACATAGGTTAAGGGTGTTTGAGAATAAGGTGCTTAGGAAAATATTTGGGTTTAAGCGGGATGAAGTTACAGGAGAATGGAGAAAGTTACACAACACAGAACTGCACGCATTGTATTCTTCACCTAACATAATTAGGAACTTAAAATACAAACGTTTGAGATGGGCAGGGCATGTAGCACGTATGGGCGAATCCAGAAATGCATATAGAGTGTTAGTTGGGAGGCCGGAGGGAAAAAGGCCTTTGGGGAGGCCAAGACGTAGATGGGAGGATAATATTAAAATGGATTTGAGGGAGGTGGGGTGTGATGATAGAGACTGGATTAATCTTGCACAGAATAGGGACCGATGGCGGGCTTATGTGAGGGCGGCAATGAACCTTCGGGTTCCTTAAAAACCATTTGTAAGTAAGTAAGTAAGTAAGTATTATTATTATTATTATTATTATTATTATTATTATTATTGTTGTTATTATTATTGTTATAACTATTTCTTACCAATCTTTATTATTGTCACACTAACATTACTTATGCAACTTTCATTATTTACTTTAATTTTGTTTATGGTCTGGATATTAATGTAATAACTATGTAAGCATTGTATTCAATTAGAATTAGAGTCTGGCTGGGTGGAAGAGAAGGCTTACTGGCCTTAGCTCTGCCACATTAAATAAATAAATTATTACTTACTTACTTACTTACTGACTGACTGACTTACTTACTTACTTACTTACTTACTTACTTACTTACTTACTTACTTACTTATTGGCTTTTAAGGAACCCGGAGGTTCATTGCCGCCCTCACGTAAGACCGCCATTGGTCCCTGTCCTGAGCAAGATTAATCCAGTCTCGACCATCATATCCCACCTCCCTCAAATACATTGTAATATTATCTTCCCATCTACGTCTTGGCCTCCCCAAAGGTCTTTTTCCCTCCGGCCTCCCAACTAACACTCTATATGCATTTCTGGAATCGCCCATACGTGCTACATGTCCTGCCCATCTCAAACGTCTGGATTTTATGTTCCTAATTATGTCAGGTGAAGTATACAATGCGTGCAGCTCTGCGTTGTGTAACTTTCTCCACACTCCTGTAACCTCATCCTTCTTAGCCCCAAATATTTTTTCTAAGAACCTTATTCTCACACCCTTAATCTCTGTTCTGTTAAAATAAATATGTATTATATTATAGTACATGTGCATGATGAGAAATGATCTGCCTAGTATATTATATTTTATTTGAACATTTTTTAATACATCAGATAGAATTTTTAGGAAATCATAAAAATACTGAATACCAAAAAAAACATAGGTTATTCAGTCTGGAATTGTTTATAATGAAGCGAATAGTACATTATTAAATTTTAGGAAAGCGTGATGAAAAATTATCAAAATTAAATTTCATACATACATTAAAAGAATCTGTTAAAAGCAATAGTAATATAACGTCTTATTATGAAAATATATGAATGATAACAGACTTGGAACAGCAGCTAAAAACAAAAAATGAGAACGCTCATTTAAAAATACCTACATACATATGAAACCTGATCTGTCACGAAAAACAGCTATAGCAGATTTTCAACTAACAACACCTAACGACAGCCTTGTAAAACACCTTTACAAAATCAATATTTTCTCTTCGCCGAAGTGCATCTTATGCAACCATCCGAAGAAAGAAATGGATGAACACCACCTGAACAACTGCATCGCTGTCAAACAGGAATATTCTAAGATCTCAAATTATTTAAGAGCAAGACTGCCGATGACTTCAGTGTTAGTGCGGCACATTATACAACAACAACAACAACAACAGCAGCAATTATGCAAATATAGACATAAGTGAATATGGCGAAAATCAATCTGTAGATAGAAGAAAAATATGTTGCTTAAGAATGTGAATAAATATGAGGATTCAAAATACTTAGAGAATCTTTGATGATACCAATTATAGATAGATATTTTTAGAAGTAATTTTTTTTTCATTACAAGATAATATTTAATACAAAAAATTACACTTTTATATATTAAGATTTCAGTATGATTGTATAGTAACTTTGTTTGAGACAGCATAAGTAAAATACTACGGATATATTATTTATGTAGTAAAACTCCGTTTTAAAAATATCATTTGTTGGCAATAAAAACAAAATATTAAAGAGATATTTATTAGAGTTCTGGTGGAAGAAATACAAATCCTCTTTGATTTGCAAGAAAAGGAGAGAATTGTGCAATGTGGCAAAGGGAATTCAAAAATCATTATTACGATTTTATGCATGCAAGAAGGTATTCATGCAAATTTATGTTTCGATTTTCGTGTATGCATAAAAATGTTACAATAATGTTTTATTGATATTCGTAGATTAAGGAAGATAGGCATATTTAATGAAAAATGCATCTTATAATTAAGAAACGTATTTCTAGTTCCATATCTGTTTTGTTTGCTACGTCCTAGACATACGTTATTCAGACAGCTCTACGTTCCATATAAACGGGATCCGTCTATTAAAATTCTATAAGCCTAAATGAACCGTAAATTCCTATAAATGCCTAGAAACTATGTTTGTGTCTGAAAAGCGCCTTTTTAGTAGTTTGCGTATATTTAAAATAAAAATACTGGCACTAAAAGTGCAAAAATTTTCAACACACTATATAAATGCTACTTAAAATTAATTATATATCACTTACAGACAAACACTGGCTCGGTAAGTTTGTCCCATATTGGTCTTAGAAGGGAGGGGGGGGAAGAAGATCTAATTTCCTCGAACTGAAATTCGTTTGGAAAAGTCCATCTTCGCTGCTCAGGTTAGGCGAGAGATTACAAGTTAGTTTTCGCGTCAATGCACTCTCGTTATGCTAAATTAAATTGACCAATCAGCAATCAATCTCTTTCACTGATATAATCTGAGTCTTCAGTAGCACCATACATTCCACCTAAAATAGAATAGAATACAGAATACAATTACAACAATAGAAATAGAAATAAAATAATACATTCAATATAAAAAGAGGATACAATAATATTAACAAAATTTGAGGATCGAATGAGCAGCGCTCGTGTTCGGTCGCAGCTCAGATATATTATTAATATAAGAGGAATATAAATTTAAAATTACAAAAAAATTACTAAAATACTAAAATTAAAATTATTGATTGTTAATTTTATATATCTATCGTCTAGTTCAAAAGTGCGACAACTTAAAAAAATAAGTTTTGAGATATCTTCAGTTGAAAGTTTCAAATAAATCACTTAGAAGGAACAGAGTTCTGATTCATAACCACGACAATTAGAAATGAGTCAATATTCAGGACGAGTTTATCACAATCTTCCAGTTCATTATTAATACATTTCGAAATGTACTAATAATGAATTAGTAAACTCCATAGTTATAATTATTTCTAAAGCAGTTTTTGAGTGTTTTTTTTTTCTTTTTGCTTGTAAATATGACTTAATGACTTACCTCAATACTGCATCGGAAAGAGCTCCGAAAGGGGCTTTCAGTAATATAAATAACTAAAAAAAGGCAATTTTTTAGTTGTCGCACTTTTGAACTGGACGATCGATATATTTACTTCTAAAGTCTTAAATTGAATTTTATAAAGTCTTAAATCTCTCTTGTTAGCACCTAGAAATCCGTTCCATACTTATATCTGCCAATAGCAATTCGATTACTTCCTTGCAACGGAAACAAACTCTACTAAAACGTTATTCTCTGTCTTATCGAAACATATTAAATTTTCACGTATGAAATTTATTGTACTGTGGGAGACAATTTCATTTCTCTTTAAATACAATTTTACGTCGTCAGAGTGTAAGGCAGAAGTCGTAACGTCGCTGCGATATATACTAGTTGCTTACATTCCCTTCAATCTAAGATCTCATTTTCCACACTACGAAGCTTACCAAACATCCTTATATATCTTGACCCCCATCTGCCCTTCATGAATACACCCTTGAGGCACCCCACATGCAGTACTCCGCCGTACAACTGTGTAGTGATGACCAGTTAGGGTCGTCCTCCCCCCAAACCCCATCACCTTCACTATGAATGCTGTACGTATTAGGCCCGCGGGCCACTGTTTACATACCGCCTATATGCACATTGTGGTCGACTAATGAAGCGAGAGAGAGGGAGAATGCTTCCTCCTGTGTTTACAAGAGGGGTTAGAACAAACTTCATTGTTTCTATGTTATATGACATACCGTTGTGTGCGTGAGTGAACGTATATGATGTAAAAATTTGAGTACAGACAGCTCCAAGATCACAGTCATCATCCAGATTACTGGCACCGACCTTATAATGTAATGGCAAAGGTCATCAATAATCATACGCTTGTATGCAAGCACTTGCAATCTTTTAGTCTCGCTCTATTAGATACGCTTTTCCTGCGTCATACAGTTGTCACAATCATCATCACTAGGGAGCGGATTTTAATGTGTTAAAAAATTTAAATATATTTATTTTTTATGTGCTCAAAAGTACGAAAATATTTGCTAAGAATAAAAAAATATATATTTTTAATATGACAAAAATATCTTACTTAGCTTGAAAAAAAAATGTTACTAGGTACTCGCCAACCACACTTGAGTACTAGTAGTTGGCCCAGAATTGCAGTGAGCAACAAAGGTCATCTCCAAACTCTCCATCACAAATGCATGCCGATTATCTCTGAACAACGACTTATACTGTGAAAACGATCTTTCCACATCACAGGACGTCAGACGTGCATATTTAAAGAGAGGAATGTCACAAACACAAACACCGTGAATTTCACCTACAGGCACACCCTCCAATACTTGAGCAACTTTACACATTTTTTTATATCCACTGTTTTTCCCAAACACAATCTGGAATTTGTCCCTTAGTAATTGTGCTTCTGAATCTGGTAGCAAGTCTAGTTTAATTTCCACGGCACGCACCTCCCTGTTTCAGACAACAAGTTTTTGGATGCAAATCTAGTCTTTCAGGTAAGGCTCCCTGTAAAGCAGATTTGAATAATTTCAAGGGAAAAATTGTTCCGGGGCCGGGTATCGATCCCAGGACCTCTGGTTGAACGTACCAGCGCTCTTTCCAACTGAGCTACCCGGGAACTCCACCCGACACCGTCTCAACTTTTCCCTTTATATCCACACAACTCGCGTGGGCTGACGAAACGCCAGAGACCCACATCGAGTGCACACAATCTCTGTGTGACTTGGAATTGTGGTTTTCTGTTAACGTACACAGTGACGTATATATTATGCAAATCTAGTCTTTCAGGTAAGGCTCCCTGTAAAGCAGATTTGAATAATTTCAAGGGAAAAATTGTTCCGGGGCCGGATATCGATCCCGGGACCTCTGGTTGAACGTACCAGCGCTCTTTCCAACTGAGCTACCCGGGAACTCCACCCGACACCGTCTCAACTTTTCCCTTTATATCCACACAACTCGCGTGGTCTGACGAAACGCCAGAGGCCCACATCGAGTGCACACAATCTCTGTGTGACTTGGAATTGTGGTTTTCTGTTAACGTACACAGTGACGTATATATTATGCAAATCTAGTCTTTCAGGTAAGGCTTCCTGTAAAGCAGATTTGAATAATTTCAAGGGAAAAATTGTTCCGGGGCCGGGTATCGATCCCGGGACCTCTGGTTGAACGTACCAGCGCTCTTTCCAACTGAGCTACCCGGGAACTCCACCCGACACAGTCTCAACTTTTCCCTTTATATCCACACAACTCGCGTGGGCTGACGAAACGCCAGAGACCCACATCGAGTGCACACAATCTCTGTGTGAGTTGGAATTGTGGTTTTCTGTTAACGTACACAGTGACGTATATATTATGCAAATTTAGTCTTTCAGACACGCACTTCCCTGTTTCAGACAACAGGTTTTTGGATGTTTCGAGTTTTTTTATGGTGTCACACAGAAAGCTTAATATTTATCCTCGACCATGCCGAAATGGAATAATTATACACCTGGTAGCAGTCCTTTAATGCATGTCATTAAAGTACACCTATTCATTAAAGTTCAGCTTTTCGATTATTCTCGGATATGCAATCGAAAGACGAGGGAAACGTCACGGAGTCTGGAAATCCAATACTGTCGCAGAAGGTTATGTTCTGTTACTATAATAATTAGCGTTAATTATAAATAATACTCAAATAAATTCAATTTGTCATCTCGTTTTTCAATTCTAAATCAATTTCCAGGTTATACATTCTCTGCATTACATCAAGGTCAATGGCATTGTTCCTCGGAAAAAATAAATATTTTTACACGTCTGCGCACATCTCACAATTCAAGAGCTATGAACAAGGTCACTTCCGATCTTCTGTCAGATACAAATAAAATGTATACTTCTGAATAATTTAAAGTTAGAATTATGGTCGAGCATAAAAAGTTGTATGAAACTTGCCTATAATGGTAATTAAGACGCTCGTATGAAAATTATGAAACGAGCGCAAGCGAGTTTCATAAACAAACATACTTGTATCTTAATTACTATCATTATAGGCTCGTTGCATAATGTACTATTATTGAATAATAATTATAATTTTGAGAGCTACATTCACATTCACATATATTTTACATTCACAAATGTGAAAGGAAAACTTGTACTTGAAGAAATAAATAATTTGAAACACACAATAAATTATGGTACATGACATAAAGTCCACACCTGTGGGAGTAACGGTTAGCGCGCCTGGCCGCGAAACCAGGTTGCCCGGGTTCGAATCCCGGTCGGGGCAAGTTACCTGGTTGAGGTTTTTTTCCGGGTTTTTCCCTCAACCCAATACGAGCAAATGCTGGGTAACTATCGGTGCTGGACCCTGGACACTTTTCACCCGTATTATCACCTTTATCTCATTTAGACACTAAATAACATGAGATATTGGTACAGCGTCGTAAAATAACCTACTAAAAATACATGACATAAGTCCTTAGTTCTACTAATGATATGGTGCACCTCTGACATGCTTTTACATTGCCACAAATCTTTTATCGCCATCTTTGTTGTTGGGCTATAGTGTCCACAGTGATCCTTCCTCCTGTGTTCTTTGATGGTATCGAATGAGCGAACTCGTCTTCCACTCTTTGGAGAAGTGTCATATTTTAGGCTTGCGTTATTTCGTGGCCGAAGGCGAGTGCATCCAAAGACTTTCCATATGATCGACTGACTGAGAAGCCAAGCATTGTTCATGCACACATCTAATAACTACGAAAGTAATGGTATGTGTCATTTTTTCCACGTATATCAGAAATATGTACTCCACTCATATTGCAATTATCTTTACGGCAAACATAAGGCAGACGAACTTTGATTTCCTCTTCTTGTAAAGGGGCTACTTTATGTTCGTTAGACGTGATGCTCACCTTTATTTCTTTCTCGCTTTATTCTACGTGTCGGTGGTAGGGAATTCTCAATTTCATTGCTGATAAGATCTGAATCTTTTCTAATATCGGTGCCCCTTTCCTCATTATAAGGCTGAACAATGACTAGTAGCTCTGTCACTAACTCTGCTGTGGCTTGTAGTTGACCTCGGTTGGAGTTCTTGCAATCTTCATCTCCAGAATCTGCATCCGTTATCCTCAGGCAGACCAATGAATGTGTCTGCCCCGTATTTTGGGATTTCGGAAGAATCAGATCTCTCCAACTATACTAGAATTTAGATTACTGTCAGACTAGTGAGTCTGAAAAGAGGGAATAATTATTATTATGGAAACTTTAATGAAGGATCTCAGTTTTCAGATGGGGCCAGTAGGGAACGCTCATAAAGATAATAAAAAGACAAAATAGGGTCATTCTGATTGTTATTCACACTCGGCTTTCACTTCATAGGTGCCGCTAGTGCCGAGAATTATGAACTACTTAGTTCGTCAAAGACTATCCAGAGTGCATCCCAAGCAGTGAGAAATCAGTGTCCGTTGATATCCAGAGTACCGCAATTGTTTGAGCCGGCAAATGCCGACAAATCCGCCATTGTTAGTCCAGCGCGCGCTGTGCAGTATACAGTTGCATAGGGAAAAAATGTAATTTAAATGCGAAAAAATACAATGCTACTGTGTTCAGAACTGTTCACAGAGAACTGAAAAAAGCGCACATTTGTTTTCTCTGTGACAAGGTGAAAGAAATAAGGAAAAAGGAAAGAAGTGACTATAAATATAAAAAGGAACGATCCGCTACCTAAGCGAGCATACATTGTGAGATTAATGAATGACTGTATTTTGATATTTATTTTTTCAAAATTTGGGCCCCAAAATATTTTTATAAAACTAATCTAGAATTTAAGTTGATTCAGCAATGATATTTCTACATAAAACAAATGAAAGTCACGTACCAATTACTATCAGTGTCAAATTTTTACCATTTTCTCCCTTTCAAATCAAGCATTTCTGAATTTAATCCTATTTGCTATTTGCAAGAATGACTTAATATATTTGTGAAGTTCTGAATTTATTCTTGAGACAAGATTGTATTGTTTGGCTTGATTAGAAAATACAAAGACCGTAGAAACTAGAAACCCTATTAAGGTTACACTGATGTGAAATTTCAATTTTCTACAATATTCTAAGTAGATATATGACATTTTGTACTTTTAATTTGTAATTTTAAATTGTGCAAATTTAGGTTTTCAAAAATTGCTACTATTTTGGCCAGAATTTTTGTCTACATACTGTACGTGTCAGACCTTCAGAAACGAAACTTACTATACAATTTTCCTCTTTATTTTACTAAAAAATAATTAAACATATTTAATGCACTAAAAGTATAAAAACAGAAAAATTCAACTCGAGCGTAAAAAAATTAATATTAAAAAATACCTCTTCTGGCTGATATGCATGGAATATATAATCAGGCAGCACATCTCACTTGACGATATGTGTCAGAGGAAGACAATTGTTTGTAAGTATCTGAAGTGTGATTAGTGGAATATGTAGCTAATCGGCGAAGTATGCATTGGAGGGGAAAAGAAACTTGCCACCCTACCCCATTATCTCCTGGCCTAGTTTTCTCATGAGTGACGCCTTATTGGTGATACTTATGAGGTTCAAATCTGTCTTCGGACAATTGACTAAACAACAAGAACCAAAAAAAAAAATGAGTGTTAGGTATAATACTGATAGTAAGTTTTGTTAAGAACATATTCAAAAACCTCTACAAAAAATCATGCATGTAGTACAGAATCTGTAGAAAGAGTAGCATTTTTAGCAATGCAGAATTTACAGAAAATTAAAGTGGAGAAAATTGACTTCAAAAGTTTGGGATAATAATAATTAACCAGGTCTCTGTCTTTTTTATTTTCTAGGCATTTTGAAACGTATAGAACTATCATATTATATACAGAACTTATCCTTATATACACTACCACGCTGTGCACACCTAACCTACACTAGTAAATAAAGATGACTAAAAATTATGTAATCTTATGAAAACACTATAATAGATAAATATTATTTACAAATCACTATGGACTATAGACACTATTATAACACTAACAATAAAACTGTTAGAAACTTGCAAATATTTCTTGTATCACAAACAAAAACCAAGCATGGAAAACAAGTTGTTATGGCTACTAGCAACAAGTGGAATTTTCCTTTAGATAAGAGTTATGCTCTCCTTTGTAACTGAATAGCTTTTAAAGGAAAGCAACCTTTGAAGTAGGTATAACACCTGTTGGATTCTATGAAGAAATATTTCGAGAAGCCAAGAAGCTACACTGGCTCAATCGGAAATCTAATATAATAAATAATGTATGAAATATAGCGTAATTTCCAAAATGGTCGCAGAATTCAGAGTGGAGGTCGTGGACGGAGAATTTAAATTAACAGTCAGAGCCCGCAGCCGTTTAAAATGTGACCCTAAACAGCTGATAGACCGGTCGTATGGTCATGAAAATTGGCAGAGGGCATCTTTAGATCATAAATGAATTTTTAAAGATAAAAACAAAGAAACGATTTTTTTTACCAAAAATGACAAAACCTCACGTCAATGTATCCTTGGGGACATTATACTGAAATTACTAATTTCCATATTTTTAAAGCTAAATTCACAAAATGTTTATCAGTACCATATCTGGTTGATAATAACACATGTACAAACTTTCGTCTCTCTCTATGATAAGTGGTTTGCACTTTATTAATAACTTAATTATATAGTGTATTGCTTTATACAAAAAGTCCCTTGCGTCACAATTTACATTACTTTTAATTGATATTCACTTATATGATTCTTTATATACATTGGAACAAACATTACTATTGGAATTTTCTGTACAGCGAATGGGTAAATTACTAGGAATTTTTATGACTATTAATTTTTTTATTTACTAAAAATTCTAGCAATTTACTTATTAATTTTACAGCAAAACCTTATAGTAAGCTTTGATTCCATGTATGTAAGGAGCCATGTAAGTGAAAATCACTTAAGAATAATGTCAATTGTAGTGCGACTTTTTATACAAAGCGGTTCAATATTTTAATAAAATAATTAATAAACTGCGAACCACGTATCATAGGCAGATGCAATTTTGTACACTTGTCACTAATAAGCAGATATACCAGAAATCAAAATTTGGTGAATCTAGCTTCGTAAGTATGGTAGTTATTAGTTCCACTGTTGTGAACTCTTAAAATTAATAAACTTCGAGAAATTTCAGTATAGTGTGCCCTTATATGCGGAAGCCGGAGAGTTTGCACGAGGAATGCAGTTGGAAATGTTTAGATTTATTGTTATTTTATTTGCAAAATTGTTGTTTTCATTTGTTACTTGTAATTTATTACGTTCATGCTGCTGTAATACCTATAACTGTGATGTTTATGAAGGAGTGTATTGAACAATTAAATGCATATTTATGCTGTAATAATTACTAAATGAAGTTTTTATACATTAATATGTTGACTGACAATAATATTCTATAATGTGAGAAGATCCTTTAGACGTTTTTGCCTCTCAAATTAAAAATATCTGAGTTTTACTTCAAATATTCCTATCCCTAGCGTGTTGAAAAGGACTAACAATGGCGGCCGACTCGGTGATTGCGCTACTCTGTATATCCACGGACTCTGTGAGATATAACATTACACAAATAAAATAATGTTGTAAACGAAAGCGGTAATAAGCCTGAGATATTCTGAGAAGTGCTATCAGAATTATCATTCTCAAAAGCACTCCTAATCCTAACACAAACTTCTGTTGAGGTAGTTGTTCGTAAAAACATCGCTCAAAGGAAAATAATAAGAAAACAAAATGATTTCATAATGAAAATCTATGTGAAAGGTAATTCTCGAATAAGTTCTTAGTGGGTCGTTATCGACCCACACTAAATTCTAAGCCCTACTGTACAGCAAATAGCGTAAATATTGACAAAAACATACAAGATACATATTCTCCTGAATCTTCTTGGCAGGAAATACTGATTGTTAATAAAATTCACGGATTGAACAGAGTTTTTATTCACTGTTTCTTCTCCAAGGCAGACGGTAGTTGCGTCATATTTATTCGGCAAGTTCCCGCGCAATAATGACGTGGTCTGTTGGTTTCCCGCGGGTTCCACAAGTGCATTGTACCTTTGTGCATCTAAGAAAAGTAGATACGTAGTGTTGCCTAGACTAATTCGTGTGGAAAATAATTTTAATCAATGGGTCGAAAACGACCCACTGGGCATAAATGGGTTTGTTTTTTGCTTGTAAGCCGACGATTTGTTTTGAACAAAATTTCCAACTAGAGATTTTTTTGAAGTTCTCCCTCTTCCGTCAACGTTACCAATTTCATTCCATCACAATTCATTTTATTCTACTTTTTCCACTGTCTTTCATGCCGTCGAGTAATGTTTCAAGCCAAGGTGTACGAGCTTCGGTGATTCCGAATGTAGACGACCAACGAGTTTATTGCTCCTCTCTGAAACATTACCAACCGTGTCCCGGTACTAAATGCTCAATGGAAGATAGACGATCACATACGAGAAATATTTGTTTCTGGAAGAGACTCCATTACGTCGACTTTCAGAAGCATCCAAGTGTTATTAATACCTGTCGGGGTCACTTGAGTGAGGTGTTAGGAAAAGCTGTGTTATCTGGTGACTTTTATGTATCTACGGAGGTATCTGCAGGGCTAAAAGCTAGCCATAGTGTTTCCCAATTTTATCTTAACCATAACATATGTAGGTATGGTTCGAACCTGCATCAACGTTTCATCTTAATATATAAAATTGAATGTGGGTAGGCTATGTATGTATGTATGTATGTATGTATGTATGTATGTATGTATGTATGTATGTATGTATGTATGTATGTGTGTATGTGTGTGTATGTGTGTGTATGTTCTCTATACAAATCTACACGCTTTGACCGATATGTGCCAAAGTTTGCACATTTAACCTTCATAACCAGGAGAAGAACATAGGCTACATTAAAATTGTGCAAATGGAAGTTAAATTAATTAAATATATAAAAAATAAAAATAAATAGATCAAATATTCATATATTATATTAAAATGCAAAATCTTCCACAGTCAATTGTTCTTTATTATTGTCTGTTGTATTCAACATAGACTTTCACGAGGCCTTGGAAATTTTAACACGAAATTAAATTACATTGTTGTTACACATCATGAAGGCTAAAACTAGATAATTCATGCAATAAATATCTTTACGCAGTCCAGGACCGTATTATGAATTCCTCGATGCAGTTTTGTAGATAGTGCGCATACTGTTTTATCCAATTGAATTCTAGAATTCTTTCAAACTAGAAGGATTGCTACCACATAATTTACTTAATATTGAATAGCCATAGTAGACCTACTATTGCGAAATATTGACTCACCCAAATTATGCACTAATAAGAATTTGTGTCAAAAACTCATGCGAAACTTAATATGAGTGGCAATATTAACTGTAAAAACGAAAGAAGATGATGTTCTTATCCCACGTATTGCTATTATAGCCATTCGATTTTAAGCAATTATTATAAGTTATAGTAATATTTGTGATAATATTACAGTATTATAATATTGCAATAATAATATAAAGCCTATTTTACTGTTACTGTTAACCCGTCTCTTATTAATAAGTTATGGTCACTAATGACTTGGCCGCTTATAGAAAAATATGATTTTCTGTTGTGGTAGTGTTCTACATTGCCTTCTCCAGGAGAGTGAATTCTGATGAGTATAGTCTCCGTTACTGCAAAACACCCTGAAATCCATGTATTTGATAGAATCCATCCGTTACAGATTGTAGTTTGGCCTTGAAGGAAATTAAATATATTGTGGGCAGAAAGGATTAATAATGCATAATGCCGTGGTACGATAAATATTATCATCAATCACAATGTTAAATATCTTAAATATCCCTGTAGCATAAGGTCTTAATGTTGTTAAAACTCTATTCATAGGTGAGATGGAATTATTTCGATTAGTCAGTTTCTTTGGATATTAGTGGCACTTTCTTTAATATTCGTCACTAGGGAGGAGAAAACATAAGTAAATATGGTTCGTTTTGGTTTTATATAGTTCCCTTGCCGAGGTCTCCGATAAGTCTAACGAACAGTTTATTTAGAAATAGACCAAAATTTAAAACCCGGGCAACGCCGGGTAATTTAAGCTAGTAGTATATAAAGACTTCTGTCCGTTTCCTCCGCACACAGTTAATGTGTTTATTAGCAGAATCAGATAGTGTAAAAGTAAAGGCACACCCTTTCAAGTTAGGAAGACGGATAGGGGACATGGAACTAAAGCTTCATGCTTCCGAAATCAGCACTACAACGAGGTTGTGTGGTCTGCACCATGCTCCAATCGCATTTAAAACCCAGAAAGACCAGGTACTTATGTACTTCATCTGACAGGAGGTCGTTATGGAAGTTTTGGTAACGATAAAATTCCGCCATCACTCAAAAATGAACTTGGAACTTTCCACTCCGTAGCCGGTTGCTCTGCCAACTGAGACCGGGTAGTGTAGATGACCAGAAACCACATTTTCTGAGATTGCCTTTAAAATTGATCACGTTCTAGAGGTCTATATTGTGATGAATATGTCAGTAGGCGTACCTAAATTTTCACTTTAAGTCAGGAAATTAGTAAAATTTATATTTTATATATTTTTAAGATAAATACATTTTGTATTTTATTATATTATATTTATTTGCATAGTGCACCTCGTTGTCCAACAATTAACATTCCTTGCCGTAAACCTTTTCTTCCGCATGAGTAAACGACTAAAACAAGGTCTTATATATTTCAACATACTTTTCAGTATTATAATTATTGCCAGTGATAATCTAAGTTAATTAGTGTAATGTGTTTCATTTTCGCGTTGTTTTCTAACCCTTTAAAGCGAATCCTTTTCCTTTGTCTCCTTTTAAGGGAACACTATATACTGAAATTACTAACTTCCTAATTTTAAAAGCTAAATTCACAAAACTTTGATCACTAGTGTATCTAGTACACAATAACACATGTAAAAAATTGCATTCCTCTACCGTAAGTTGTCTGAATTTTATTAATAACTTAATAAAATATTGTACTGATATAGGCTATAAGAAGTCCCTTGTGCCACAATTTATATAATTTTAACAGATATTTACTTATATCATTCTTTATATACATCGGAACAAACATTACTATTAGGTTTTCTGTACAGTGAATCGAAATATTTTAATGGTTATTAATATACCGCATGGGTCATGACTGTCTGGCTGATCACCTCGACCGCCTGGGTGTACTATCCAGCCCCCATTGCATGCTCTGTGGATGTTCAGACAACGTGGACTCAAGTCACATTAAGACTTGTTCAGCGCTTTCATTTGTCAGCTTTGTGGATAGATTCTGGAAGGCCAGAGAAAAAATGCAATAGTCCTGACATCCCTCCTTCGTAGTTTCACTTTGCACATTGTTTGCTTTATTTTGTTTTCTATCTTTCATTTTGGTTTTAATTGCCATTGTACGGCCAATGATTCCAGTTAAATGCCACTGCACTGAATAAGATTTTTTTATTCTTTTATATAAAACATTATAGTAATTTGCTGATTATTTTACAGCAAGTACTGTAGTAAATTTTGATCCCACATATATAAGGATAAATATAAGTGAATATCAGTTAAGAATAATGAAAATTGTGGCGCAAGGAACTTTTTATATAAAGGGATTAAATATTTAAATAAAATATAATAAAATGCAAACCACTTATCGTAGGAGGATAAAATTTTGTACATTTGTCACTATTAACCAGATGTATTGTAGTGGCAAAAACAAACCAGACCGACGGAATAATCAAAGTCCCCGAAATGAGCCACTGCGCATGCCACGCCCACATTCACAAGATAGCGAGTAATCTATTGAAATTGGTATAGTTTCCACTGCTGACTTAGCCATTTCGAAAGCCATTATAAAATAAGCTGGTAAAATTAATGTTTTGGAAATAATAAGTTAATTAGTAGTAAAATATCACTGCAATCGAAAAGTATTGGGAATAAATTTGAATAAGGAACAAAAAAAGTTTCCTTCCCAGGCAGGATTCGAATCACGAAAGTCTTAGTTAACAGTCTATCGTGCTCTGGAGTGAACAAGGCTCTGAAATAAGCTACAGGAGTCGGTCCGGTTTTTTTGCCACTACTGTACATATCAGTGATCAAAATTTGTTGAATCTAGCTTCATTAGTATGATAGTTAAAAATACAGAATTTGGAAATTTCAGTATAGTGTCCCTTTAATATCGCCTTAAATGCAGAGCGGTGTAGATGAGAGTATGCCTTAGGATCGTCACTGAAGACAAGTTCGCATTGCGGACCTTCTTAATTATGTTCTGATCATGACTCAAAGCCACCGTTTGGACAACACATGCCAAGGGGCAAGAACCAGTTCCGTGGACGGAAGATAAATTTATTTTATCACCCACGCCGGGAATCGAACTATTGTTCGCTTGGATGAGAAGCGCATGAGCTATCTACAAGGCTATGGAAGCTAAAGAGAATTATATTTGGTATATCCATTTGTAGATAATCACATAAAAATGAATCCCGCATAGGGTACTCTCGAGATGCTTTATTTTGCAATATACTAGCGGAGTCTACATAGATTGTGCAGCACGGCACAGTAAGGGCGAGAGCAAGCTTGAGTTTAATTACTAATGCACATATCGTACTATCGACCCAGAGATGTTATCGGATTATACATGTATAACTTTCTAGTTTCACATGCACTGCACTTTTAATGAACAATGCTAATTAAGCTGGACCTACTGAGTTATTACAGTTTTGATATAAACAATGAAAATTATTTGAATATACATGAACCTTAACTGAAAATTCTCCGAAATAACAAAGGTCAAAAAGTTGTAGGTTAATTACAAGCAAGGGAAATATGTTTTAATACAGTTCAATCTCCTTTCGTCCAGCCTTGCTCCGTCCTCTCTCGACTTGCTTTCTCTTTTCCAACTTTGTTCCTTTCTTGTTTCGTCTTTTTTGCCTTTATCTACTAAATTTGAAAATCATGGTGAGGACCGATAAGCTAATACATTGAAATTAGGAATGGTCCGTCTGTGCTTATCTGCTTAACAAATATTAATATAATGATTATCACTATTAACGAGACGTATAACGAGAATATAATGATAATTAATATAATGAGCCAACAACACTACAATGAAGAAGTGAACACAATTAAATACACAGCACAAGAAAACGGTTACAATCCAAACATAATAGACAACATCATAAGAAAGACAAAACAAAAACTTAACAAACACAAAAACACGCAAAACACAACACAAACACAAGAAATACATCACACTGACATATGAAAACAAAAGCACACATAAGATCGCATCTTCATTAAGAAAGCATAAATACAGAACAGAAAACACACTACAAAGACATCTCAACACACAAAAAACACAAACAAATAAATACGACCACACAGGTGTATACAAACTCACATGTAATGGTTGCGACAAGTTCTACATTGGACAGACAGGTAGATCATTCCAAACACGCTACAAAGAACACATTAAAGCAATAACCAGAGGACACAGTACATCTACATACGACGATCACATAACCAATGCTAACCATATATACAGTAACATAAATGCGGACATGGAAATCCTACACATACAACCCAAGAACCAAAAACTCAACACACTAGAACAATACGAAATATACAAACACACTAAAACACACCCCGATCAAATTCTCAACACACAGATCAATTTCAGTACACACATACTATTTGACTTCACTTTTTAACAATCAAACGCACCCACACAACAGGCAGAGAAGTTCGAGATGATGCCGAGATCTAGTAGGCTCTGAGGATGGTGTGATGAAGCACCGAAACAGCTGTAAGCCACACAGACTTACATAATTAACACGAGTAAGTTCGCTAGTTAATCGATTACAAATATTAATTACGGTATTAGAATGCTTGTCACATTATTTATTCAGCTTAACGTTTTCGGCTTAAATAAGCAATCTTCAGAAAAAATTACACCTAAAAATACATGAATAGAATTGGTACATGCGTGTGTATAATACAATATGGATAAATTAGTTAATTATGAATCTCTACCGTGACAATAGTGAACTTATATTAATTAAAATGTTAAAACAAGGGCTATATGAGCCATGGTCATAGATTATTAAAATACTAAAATGTTAAAACATGTAAAATATTGTTATAAGTGCAATTGTTGGACAATCTGTGACGATTTCCAATGCTGACTTGAGTGAAGATGATTCAGTATCGTGCGTGCGGTGATGGTAGCTCTGTAGTCACTCTGTTGTCTTTCCTCCACCACTGACTACAGAGCTACCATCATTAGGGTGGAGTGAAATAATTAATTTCAGAATTTAAATTCGGCAGGGCTCTCAAAAGTTGTCATTTAATGTCAAATGATCGTGTACGATATTTTTTGGATTTATTTTAATATTTAGATGCGTCCCAGAGGCTTCGAAAATTTCCTTCTAGTTAAAAATAAGAAAATGAACTTTTTTTATTCTTATTACCTAATTGATTATATTATCTCATTTTCAGTTTGAGAGAGGATATGGATCACAATCGTAGAGAGATATTGGAAAGGAGTAAGAGTACCCCAAGTACAAGGAGCACAACAGAATGCCCACTGTGCTCCAACCACGAGAATGTCTTTGCGGAATGAAACGGAGCGGGATAATGCTGTGAATGAATGTTGATGTCATAAAATGTCATAAGGTCACACACGTGGGTACTCGTATCTCTATTGGCTCGGTCTCACAGCACAAACAACATTGTTACACACATATTTATACTACCCTAGTTACAAAATTAGATCACTGTTAATCTCCTGATCTTTTAATCTCTCCATATAGGAAATAACATATGCAGGAGAGCGCATGGTTTTTAAACTGACGTTGTAACGATAATATTATGTATCTACTTCGCTCCAATAGATGACGCAATAGTAAGCACATTCCTTTTACGGTTGATCTCCTGGTTGGAGAACAGTATCTGACACTCCAGCAAAAATGTCAGAAAATGTTCTTTCCACCAGTGCTGATGTACTGAGGAACTGTAAACTGTGAGATGGAACTTGAAACTTGATATTCATTCAAAAGAACCAAACATCGGAGATATTGCAGAAATAGTTTCCGTAGATGTTGAGAAGATGTGGAGGAAAGCATGTGAAAAGTTCGCGGGAAAAACGATGAATGTCACATTTCTGTTAAGGATTAGATTGATCTAATTGAGTCTATGACTGCAAGATGTACTGCTGTTTCTATAGAAAATAAAGGAAAGGATTACTGTATTCGTGGTGATAATTCTCCTTTTTACCATTTTTTTATAAGAACAACATTAAATTTCGTAGTGATCCATTGAATTTAGATAATGACATAAACCTTAACAAAACTGTGACATTCATCGTTTTTCCCGCGAACTCTTCATGTATTTCTCACATTTCTCACAAACGTGTAGTTCAAACATCATTCAATTACATATAAATACAGAAACATATTGAAACCATTGAAAGGTAGAGAAAGTGATACGAATTACAAAACTAAAACTACTGCAAAACTACTAATTCACAATTATTCGATATTGCCTTTTGCAAATGTACAGACTTTTCAAAATGCATGTGCCCAAAAGGCAAGACGATTCCAAGTGATGAGCGAGAGTTCATTGTTGACCAGAGAACCATGAGAAAATGGTAATTGGTGATATTTATCTTAAAATGACCCGGCATATTAAGAAAAAAGAGGAACGAAAGCTGAAGGAACAAAGGAAACTGGAGGTGTGTCAAGAGAATATCCAATAAGTATTGCATCTGAAAGCAGTTCAGGATTAGAAGATAGGGAAGGAAATAAAAGTAAAATTAAACCAATAACCAGAATGAAGAAAAATCAAATGAGATTGCATCTTCCAAGGATGGCAAGGCGTGGCCTTTCAGATCGAGCATCTGCCTCTATTGCTAGTGGTCTTTTGCAAGACATTGGTGTTTGATATGATGGTGAGACAAGTAATGTCATCGATTGTAGTAAAGTACGCAGAGAAAGGAAGATTTTTATTTATTTTAGTAGGTCATTTTACGACACTTTATCAACACCTCTGATTATTTAGCGCCTGAATGAGATGAAGGTGATAATGCCGGTGAAATGAATCCGGGGTCCAACACCGAAAGTTACCCAGCATTTGTTCATATTGGGTTGAAGGAAAGCTCAGGAGAAAACCTCAACCAGGTAACTTGCCCCGACCGGGAATCGAACCCGGGCCACCTGGTTTGCGGCCAGACGCGCTAACCGTTACTCCACAGGTGTGGACAGAAAGGAAGAAGTTTAGACAGGCAGCTATGGAAAGATTTTCTAAAAATTTCCTCTCTCTTAATGGACTGTACTTCGATAGAAGAAAAGATCTTAAAACAGTTCCAATTAAGAAGGGTTACAAGTTCCATGCATCTACTCTGTTGGAAGATCATTACACACTTGCTCAAGAACCAGATTCAAGATACATAGGTCACATTACAGTTCCAAGTGGTGAATCAAAAATTATCTTACAAGAGATGTTATCATTTTTACATAAACAAAATATTTCCTTCTAAAACTTCAAACAATAGGATGTGATGGAACAAATGTGAACACTGGAGTCAAAGGTGGAGTCATACGTGTATTGGAAGTACAACTAAATCGGCCTTTGCAATGGTTTTTTTGTCTTCTTCATACTAATGACCTGCCCTTAATACAATTATTTCAGAGAATGGATAGTAACACAGTAAGCCCAACGTCTCTGCCTGGGCCAATTGGAAAAACAATAAAGAAATGTGAAGATCTTCCCCATGTAAAATATAATCCTATAAAGGTGAAGAATTTCCCACACTTAGCTGAAGAAGTAATATCTGATATAAAAACAGACCAGAAATATCTGTATGATGTTTGTTAAGTTGTATCAACTGGTGTCTGTGGCACAGATTTGTTACCACGGAAGCCATGACCAGTCGTTCATTCCAGATGGTTGACTACAGCAAGCGGGATATTGAGACTCTATATCAATACAGAAAAACCTTCTGAGAAATGCATAATACTTACAATATGTGTTATTAAAGTATATGCAACAGTCTGGTTTTCCATTAAAATGAAACCAAAGTCAACAGAAGGTTCACGTCACCTCTGGAAACTGAAAAATCTGTCTCGATATTTACCTAAAATAATAAAGGCCATTATTGATCCAGTTATTCAGAGAAAGAGCTTCTTTGCTCATTCTTAAAACATTCTTTTATCGATGATAACTGATGAGAGAAGAGACATTCAGCAGCTAGCACTCAGAAGAATTATAGCAGCAAGACATTCTTCGAAATCTTTTACAAGGGTAAGAATGTTCCGCGTTCCAGAAGTGAATTTTTAAGCTAAGTATTACACCGAACTCATTCACTGACAAGAAACACAGAGACACGAACCATCAGAACAAAGAATGTAGATAAGAAGAAGAAATATTAGATGTAATTCATTCACGACAGGAGATGAACATTGACATACTCAAATTTCCATGTCACACTCGAGCGAATGAGATTTATGTTCACCTTATAACAGAAACATCCAAAAGTGTTTGTGGGCAAAACAGTCGACATGGTTTTGTTCTTGCAGAATTACAATCAAAGTCTTTATGAAATCATTCAATACAAAATCTGAATATACTCCTTGAAATATGGAAAATAAGTTGCAAAACATTACACAAATTGTATCACTAACTAAATACGGTATAATGTATTCACTGATTCATTTGTAATATTTACGTTTGTCCAAGGGCTGTCATAAGTAAATAATTATTTCATTAAAATTGAATTCTTCTTCTTCTTCTTCTTTTTGGAAAGTGGGCATTTTAGTAGTAATTACCTAAATTAGTATTTGTGAGTGAAGTGTATGTACTAGATGTTTAAAATGACTTGAAAGATGCTTTGAAATAGTAATTTGTAGATATTATAAAAAATGTTTAACCGTTTGATGTTCCGATATTTATTCTATATTTCACAGCGCTTGGGGTGCATCAAAGAATTGAGATAGAAACTTGAGGTTTTCAATGAATAATAGCTATATCAATACACAACTTTTGCACACTCTGCCGATTTGAAATTCAGCAAAAAAATTTTTCCCTATACTTTTCACTCCACCCTAACCATACCGCACGGATGATATTGAATCATCTTCACTCAAGTCAGCATTGGAAATCGTCACAGATGGTCCAGCTTACAACAATATTTAACATGTTTGAACATTTTAGTATTTTAATAATCTATGACCATGGCTCATATAGCCCTTGTTTTAACATTTTAATTAATTTAAGTTCACTATTGTCACGATAGAGACTCATAATTAACTAATTTATCCATATTGTACTATACACACGCATGTACCAATTCTAATCATGTATTTTTAGGCATAATTTTTTTCTGAAGTTTGCTTATTTAAGCGGAAAACGTTAAGCTGAATAAATAATGTGACAAGTATTCCAATACTTAATATTTATTAAGCAGATAAGCACAGACGGACCCTGACCATTCCTAATTTCTTTGTCTACTAAGTTTACTTAATTCGCTCATCGTGTATTTTTTATATTTTACTCACTTTGCATTATCTCACCTTGTCTTCTCGTTTCCTGTGAAGTTTTTGTCTTGACTATTTATATTATTGTGATGTACCGAAGTACGTTTGATATTTGCGTGCAGGAATTCTGTATTATCATATGATGAAGAATTGGTGGAGCGGAGAAAAATTCTCTCCGGCACCGGGACTCGAACCCGGATTTTCAGCTCTACGTGCTGACTCTGTATCCACTAATCCACACCGGTTTCCAGTTCTGATGCTTGATTGAATTCTCTCAGTTTTAGTTCCACCTCCCCTTTAGCGGCCAACACGTTCGTGCACTGTGCAACAGTCACAGAAATCAGTTACAGCAAAACTCCAAAATCAACAATAGCTACAGAAATATAAGAAATAGGAATACAGAAATGGCAAGATAGATGGAATAAAACAACCAAAAGAGCAACAACGAAGTCCTTCTTCCCGTCAATTAAGTGGAGACTGAAATTAGCAATCAATACCTTCAACTCCAAAATTCACAGCAGTCATCACAGGACACGGCAGAACCAAGTCTTACCTTCCACATCATAAACGACCCAACATGTACATGTGGCAGAGGACAGCAAACAGTGAATCATCTTATTTATGAATGTGCAGACACCACACAGCAGAGGACATCGCTCATGAGAGACATCAGGATGAACGGAGGAGATTGGCCAGTGACTTGCCAACAGCTTGTGAACAGTTACCTCAAAGTGTTTAATCAATTTATAAAATCTATAAATCTGTGATAAAATAGCAACTAATATAGTGAATAAAGCGTGACAAAACAACTGATATAATGAAAAAACCGTGATAAAACAGCAACTAAAAGTGAGTTTAGAAATGTGTGATATGATCAGGCACTACTACAGTGTGAAAAATGTCTGATACAACATAAGGACGATACATGCATAGACACTTTAAGTAAATTAAGATTTATATATATATATATATATATCTGTGACAGTGCATGGGGGTTGGTCACTAAAGAGAAACTAAGACGTGGAACTTAAACTGAGAGGATTCAATCCGTCATCGGAAATGGAATCCAGTGTGTTTTAATGGATAAAGCGTTGCAAGTAGAGCTGAAAACCCAAGTTCGAGTCCCTGTGTCGGAGAGAATTTTTCTCCTTTCCACCCATCCTTTATAATTGACTATTTTACACTACAGTAAGTTTCACCTTTCGAAGGCCTACACTTTCCTTTTCTCGTATTGTCTTCTCTTACCTTTTCCAGTCTTATTTTGTCTCACACTTACTTTTCTGCACTTAACGTCATGTATACACTTTTCTTGCCTTGACTTTTCCTGTTTCGAACCGTCTTATTTTAACTTTTAAGGTGTATTGGTTCGATCTTGCATTCTTCTCTAAAAATAGAATTACGACTTTGTCTCCTATTGATTTTAAAAAGTTCTAGGTTAATTCCAAACAGGGTAAATATGTTTTAATGCAATTCAGTCTCCTTTCGTCCAGCATTGTTTCTTTCTTCCGGACTTAGTTTGTCTTTTCTCGCTTTGTTCTCTTCTTGTCTTGTCTTTTTCGCCTTTGCCTACTTGTTTCGTCTCATCGTGTATTTATTTTGTTTCTTTTTTACTCACTTTCATTATCTCACCTTGTCTTCTTGTTTCCTGTCAAGTTTTCGTCTTGACTATTCTACTGACTTTCGTCTTTCGAAGGCTTACACTTTGCTTTCTTCGCATTGTCTTGTCTTACCTTTTCTAGACTCATTTTGTCTCACCCTTACCTTTCTCCTCTTAACGTCATGTAACTTGCATACTATTCTTGCCTTGACTATTCCTTGACTATTCCGGACCGTCTTATCTTTACTTCCGAGGTTTATTCGTTCGAGCTTGCATTCTTCTAATGTAACAGAATTATAACTTTATCCCCTAGTGATTTTTGTGTGATTTTCCTTATGACTTTAATTTCTGTTATTTCTTCACTTTGTTTTGATTTTTTTAGTATCTTTTCTTTATTCACAGCCTTAAGTTAATACTAGTCTCATGATACCTTTATATATTCTTACTTTAGTTTTTATTCTAATATTTTTACTTTTCAAAATAAAATTGTGTTGTTCAAGCAACGTGTTGTTTTCTTCATCTATGATTCTATAGCTGCTGTTCATCCAGCGATTAGGGATTATAATAATAATAATAATAATAATAATAATAATAATAATAATAATAATAATAATAATAGTATTAATAATAATTTATTTTAGCTAGCAGAGTTAAGGCCGTAAGGCCTTCTCTTCCACTCAACCAGCAAAAAGTGTATATACATATGCATGAACTTAACAAAGAATTCAACAATTTGATTTAGATGAGAGTTACATGTATACAAGAGTTATTTACGAATTAAACAACAAAATACAAAAAAGGACACTCGGGGAATTTTCCTATTTTGTTTCTCTGTGCACCGGCGTTTAGTTCCACTTTCAAGCGCTAGATGTTAGTGTAATCGAGCAAACGCTAAGATAATAATTAAATATTAGAGTTGAGACATAGGATCCAAACATCGCCTACCTTATTGCATAATCCAGTAACGCTTTGCTTCAAATAAATTCAAGTTAACAGCTTGGTGGTGGTGGTGGTAGTGGTAGTGGTGGTGGTGGTGGTGGTGGTGGTGTAATTTTAGTTCAACATATTTTACTCTGTAATGAGAAATTCTATGGCGTAAGTAATGAAAAGCTAACTTATTCTATTATCGTAATGTTTAATTCAACTTTAGCTCTATTGGGGTCAACTCGTTCTGTTGATATAGCCTTACACATATCTACTTTCGTGTCTCCAGAGAACTTTGTTAGAAATATATGTGGCATTCAGAACAAGAGTTTGGCGTATTTTACTCTGGCAGCGGCTTTCTTTAATCGTTGAGATGAAATTGCTGGACATATAGTGTTGTAGTCCACAGCGGCGAAGTTCACGAGTAGAGGGGAATAGACCCATTCAGACAGTATCGATTTCCCTAACCTGCCACAGGCTGTGATTGGCGCTACCGTCGTATGCACCGCTTTGTTACAACGCCAGTCATGCAGTCCAGAGATAAAGCTCTTAATGTACCAAATCTAAGCCCTCGGAGTTATTTTATTCAGAATTTAATATTACAAAGGCTGCTTGGTTTAGCTCAACGCAACTGGCGCTCGTGTCCTTGGGCTTGTATACGAAACTCAAATGAATATTGTATGAATAATATGTGCCTACGTGCTCAGTTTTATTTTTATAAAGTCCTTTTGTTTTCAACTCACTTCTATTTGTGGCGTTTGAAATTTCGGAGAGTAAAACAAGTTGCGAACATTTCAGGCGAAAATGTTGTGAACTTAATTGGCTAATTTGTTAATAATTCAGTACTGTAATTTGAATTGCATTCGTACCCATGAAGATGTATATTTAATGTTTGTTTTCTAATTATAAACACATGGCCATAAAAATTGCAAAAGCTACAGATACTATAGAGTCTAGCTAATATGGCTTGGAGAGATCATGGTGATAGCTACCACACGTTACTTCATACTGGACGGATGATAGTTCACCTATGCAGAGGCATATGGACGTGACACCAGCACTCAGACTGGTCAGTCTGGACCCTCTATGCGGCTGTCGTGCCATTTTCGTTTTTTGCTTCCTGCTTTCTTTCCATTTCTGTTTCTTCTCTTTTCTTTTTTCCTTCCTGCTATTCTTTCTTTCTCATTTCTTTTCTCCTCTGCATTCAGTGTCCTATTTTTCTTTACTACATTCATTTTTCTTCCTTCTTAATTTTTTTCTTTCTTTTTTCCTTCCTTCTTCCCATTTCCCTTTCTTTCTTGCGACTTTATTTTCTTTCCCTCTCCCTATTCCTGTTTATTTTACTATTTATTCAAATTTCCCTTCTTTCTTTCTTTCTTTCTTTACTTCTTTCCTTCTTTCTTTCTTTCTTTCTTTCTCTCGTTCTCTCTTTCTCTCGTCCTTTCTTTCATTCTCTCTTCCTTTCTTTCTTTCCTTCTTTCTTTCTTTCTTTCTTTCTCTCTCTTTCTTTCATTCCTTCTTTCCATTTTCTTTCTTTCCTTCTTTCTTTCTCTCTCTTTCTTTATTTCTTTCTTTCTCTCTTTCTTTCTTTCTTTCTTTCTCTCTCTCTTTCTTTCTTTCTTTCTTTCTTTCTTTCTTTCTTTCTGTTCTCTAACATCATATTTTGTGCTTCATTTTTCTTCGGAAAACTTCAACGATTCTTTTCATATAATAACAGGTGTAACTGGTAGATCTCAAATATATTTTACAGTTATGCTACCGTTTACGTGACACTTAGGGAAGTGTTTAATTGATATAAAATACACAAACATTTGCAAGTGTTATTTAAATATCAATTCCGGTTTAACCGGAAATTACCCCAACTTTCTTATTTCAAATTTAACACGCTGTATTTTACTACATATTTTTGCTCCTGTCTAAATTTTGAATCCGAAGATGTGTAACATGTCCAGATTTAAAGTGACAGTCTTTTGTTTAATTCATCAAATTGCAATACTCGTTTCCATGGAAGATTGTGGTTGGAAACAAAAGAAAGGGACGTTTCTTTAAAAATTTATGAACTTATGTAATTTATGAACTTATGTAATCTTCTTATCGCCTAGATTTTGGACACAAATACGCAACGATTTCTTGGGACTCCTTAGGTAGCTATCCCGTGTAGCTTCAATAGACTCTTCACTAAACGAAAGCCTATCAGAACGTTTTTGGTTCAAGAAGCTGCCAGTTTCCTTCAGCTATTTATCCCACAGGTGAATGTTATTTCTATGTGACGGTCCTTCATTATACACGCGACGTTTCACGACGAACACGCGTCACGGATTCAACGGAGCTCGCTACGGAGCACGACCAACCGTCGCTGCTTTAAAATGCTCCAATCAGAAGACAACAGTCGGCTCCGCAGAGAAAAAGGATAAGGTGCATTCATAAATAACCCAATGCAAAGATATAAATTATGATACAGCGTTTAGCCACCAGAGTAACAAGAAACATATAACCGCGATGAGAGCAAAAACCATAACTAGATAATAAGAAGAAATAAACTTGGTGGCAGAATATAAGTAAAAGTGTATCATCACAGAATGTAAGGAAGAACTGTGGTAACTATACCACATTACGTTTTGTGACTAAATGCACGGTTAATTAGAAAATTAAGTTGGAAGTTTCAGCAGTCCAGCAACATCGCCTCTAACACAGTTCTCTTTCTTCTCGTAATACAGACGTAAAGATGTCAACGAACTCAGGTCTGTTTCCATAGGTGAAGTACAACTACAACGTTGCAATCTGTTCACATCGTTCAGTGGCTTGAAATTGGTGGTTTTTAAATTAAATTTGCACAAAAACCGTCTACGCTATTGAAATACAGCAAAGGAATAATAATAATAATAATAATAATAATAATAATAATAATAATAATAATAAAAGCCGTAAATCCCCAGTGGGGCAAGGCCTCCTGCTTGGCCAGGTTTGGCTCGAGACTTGACCATCACAAGAGCCGACCTGATGGTCTATTTACATTCCTAGTTTTTTTGTAAATGATTCTTTATTACATTTCCTATCGTACTTACTTACTTATAAATGGCTTTTAAGGAACCCATAGGTTCATTGCCGCCCTCGCATAAGCCTGCCATCGGTCCCTATCCTGTGCAAGATTAATCCAGTCTCTATCATCATATCCCACCTCCCTCAAATATATTTTAATATTATCCTTCTATCTACGTCTCGGTCTCCCCAAAGGTCTTTTTCCCTCCGGTCTCCCAACTAACACTCTGTATGTATTTCTGGATTTGCCCATACGTGCTACATGCCCTGCCCATCTCGAACGTCTGGATTTAATGTTCATAATTATGTCAGGTGAAGAATACAATGCGTGCAGTTCTGCATTGTGTAACTTTCTCCATTCCCCTGTAACTTCATCCCTCTTAGCCCCAAATATTTTCCTAAGAACCTTATTCTCAAACACCCTTGATCCCTTATCGTTATGAATAAAAATCAATAGTTACCGAATAAGAGGTTGTTAAACATTTGGAAAAAATTTCTCAGAAAACTCTGAATCTTCCAACAATATGGTATTACACATCTTTATTACATACAACATGAGCTATTCGCTCTGAAAATCTGCAGGATTATTTCACTTCCACCCTGTATCATTATTACTTTAAATAAGTTGTCTGTCTTTGTTATATTAGGTCCACTTGGTTTACTTTTACGCTCTTTGTTGCATGCTACTTTATTACTTGGTGAGATGAAACATGACTACAGATTTTTTCAATTAAGAGAGCATTAATTATTAAAACAATTTTGAAATTAAAATTTACCAATCTGTTTTCTGCACTCTTGGTATAAATACGTCGTCATATTCACACGCTTATATTTCCTCCTTGATTTCTGTATAATCTTTCTGACCTGAATTCGTGATTTCGGTCCGTGTTTTGTGCGTGGCTTAAACCTGATAACTAGACGGACTAGATGATATACTGCCTCCTCTGGTCGAAACATGAACCTCGGATCTTGATGCGAAATAAGGCCGCGTTGTGTAAAGTATTTTGTGATTCTCCCTCAGTAAATGAACGTTAACTCATTTCCCACTTAATGTGACTGTCACCTTCTTGCAGATCAACGACTCCTTTCGTGTTTGGACCGGAAGATTAATGGCCTCAATTAATTGTGGGACTCTGGAGTTGCGTTGAGTTGGCGTCGCCACTAGTGCGAGAAATTTGTATACCAAATAATCATTTATTATACGCGATTATACAAAGAGACTTGCGCGTAAAATACAAGCAAATAGTTTATCTTTTTTAGTGTGTCAACATGAAATAAAGCAAGAAAATAATCAGAATAATCTGTAAGGAGCGACAAATTATCCGTGAAAGAATTTATTGTAAACAGTACAAATTACTATTGCCACAGGTGTAATCTTCCTCTTATGGTAGGTTATAAGAACGCATTTATTCCTTCGTTAGCCGCCAACGGACCAATAAGTTCGAAAGACGCGTTGAAAGAAACATCTTTAGTGTTATTGGTCCCTTAAAGGATTCACT